>NC_057935.1:71354075-71394075 GCF_018555375.3 Anguilla rostrata | reverse complement strand
CGTGGGGGTGGAAGGGGGCGTCCCGGGACCTCGGAGGGTGGGTAAGGTAAGCAGGGCTCAGACAGCTGCTGTGAAACCTGGGGAAGGGGGGGGGCAGAAAGAGGAAACATTTAAATGCTGCACTTCTTGTTTTCTTTTGTTTTTGTTGCCAAACAACGAAGATACTTTCAAAGATGTTCAGGGCCTGGTTTCACAAAGCGGGATTACCCAGTTAGCCGAATAACTGCAGTGCCCTCCCAAATCTGGAACACGGACTGAAGTAAAAAGAGCTGTTCTGGGTTTTACTCAGCGCAGTTATCCAGCTAACTCAGTAATTCTGCTTCTTGAAACATCCCCTAGCTGAAAAACATGCATTTTGAGGAGACTTTTTGACGGTGAATTTTAGCCACAACACAACCGTGTTTTTGGGTTCCCCTGGGATATCACACATGATCTGAGAATGCAGCAGACAGGATGTGCGCAACACGCAGGGGGTTCATCTCCAGTTCACGGTCCAAATTAGCACATTTAACGCAATTAGCCAAGAGACACAAGTGACATGTCCTAGACATGAGCACCAGGTGTCACCATCAGATATAAAAAGGCTGGCTAAAGGCTAGCTATTGGCCCATCCATTCCAGAGGGCTCCACGGATGGGCCAATAGCAGCGGGTCTCGCATCGCTGTCCCACGATGACATGGCATGCACGCTCTGGTGACCTCCTGAGAATCCTGCCCCAGGTGGGGGGGGGGGGGTGCTCGGTGCCAGGCAGCCCATTCCCACGGGGGTCATATTAATGGTGCCTGGGCAATCGGGCACGTATGCCTGACAAAACAAGGGGGGTGTACCCCCCAGTACACCCACCCCGCCCAGCTAACCCATACCCACCATCGCTCATAGCCAGTGCATTTTTTTTTAATGCAGTGAGTTTTTCTTTAATTCTAAGTCAGTGTTCTAGAACTCCGCTGCTTTCAGTCACCAGCAGCGATTGTGACATCATCAGCATTAGAATGCTCACTTAAGAACATTCCGACCACGTATGTGTGACTTCACACCTCAAGGGCTCACTGGGGAAGAACACTTGCTTGACGCGTCTGAAACTGACAAGGCCCAGATTAAATTAGGGTGGTTCTGGGCTAGTGGCGAAAGGGGGAATTTTGGCCTCGTTGAAAGGGAAGTAGAATGATAAAAATACACCCTGCGTATTTGCGGGCGAGCTGCTATATTGAGAGAGAGCGAGAACGGGCCTGATGTTCGCACCCACTGGCTTCCTTCCTTCAACCCAGTGTGGAGTTTACCTTCATATGTAGTTTGTCATCTGCTTTCATCAAGTAAAAACACACAACAAACTCACTTGAAATATGTATATTTTTACGATGGTCGTGACTGTGATATGGGTTCAAGTTTCAAGTCGCCGATCGAAAATTTGCTTTAAACCTTTCAAGGCATGAGATCACAAAGATAACTGATCAGGTCGTGACTGAGCATTCTAATGCTGATGTCACAGTCACTACTGGTGGCTGAAAGCAGCGGAGTTCTAGAACACTGACTTAGAATAAAGAAAAAATTTTTAAGAAAAAAAAACATTCCAAAAAAACCGACTCTTCAGAAGGTTTCCGTACTGAAGACACACTGACCTGTGCTCGGCACCGTAGGCGTTGTCGGCGTGATTGAGGGGCGGGCAGGGCACGGCGAAGGGCGGGGTCTGGCTGTGGAGCGCGAGCGTCCTCTGATTGTGCGCGGCGCCCTGAATGGCCGCTTGCCCGTGCAGGGGGCGGGGTCCCGGCGTCTGGGGGCCGGGGACGGCGGGAGGGGTCTGCTCGTGGAGCGGGCGGGCCCCTGGCGTGTGGGCGGAGCCACACGGCGAGACGGGCGTCGAAGGCGGAGTCAGTGGTTTGAAGCCCATGGCAGGCTTCCTGTCATAGGCACTGCAAAGGGACGGAAAAAGGGATCACATGACCACCGGGCGCCATTTTGCAGCCATGCGCAGGTGAGGCTGGAAAGGCAGACCTGTGGCTCACCTGTAGCTGTAAAGGCACTTCTCTCCATAGGGCCTGAGGTTCGGGTCCTGGCCGCAGGGGGACAGCTCTTTGGAGGCACTCTGCTCGCGCTTGATCTTGGTGGGGGGGGGTCCATGAAACACCACTGTGGGCACACAAAGGGGGGGGAGCGGCGGGGTTAATCTCATTACAAATTGCACACAACCATTTTACATCACGTCCTGTCTTGGGCATTAAGGACACTTGCAGGGGTCCAGCATCTCCTGCGGTCTGGGGCGCGTGGGGGTGGAAGGGGGGGGCGTCCTGTGACCTCAAAGGTAATCACTCACACAACTTTCACATATTTACACAGCTGGATATATACTGAAGCAAGTACAGCTCCCAAGGGCACAGCGGTAGTGCCCTAAGTTGGGATTCAAACCTGCAACCCCTGGCCTAGGAGCACGGTTCCCTTAAGCACTCAGCAGTCAGTTTCAAACACACCCGTGCGTACGGGTCTGTGCCTCGGGGTGCTTTTATCACCGCCAGGTACACGCGGCGTAAACACAAAGGTTTCCATCAGGCTGAGTCAGAGCCAGAGGCAGAGCAGAGCGTGCTGAACCCCAGCCCCCCCCTCCCTCCTGACTTCCATTACGGGGCGATCAATACTGATGAATCAGAGTGGCTGTAACTGGACGCGTCCGAATGATTTTCCTCCCCCGCGCTGTAACCATTATCCGCGCGGTCTTCTCCTCGCCTCCCGTTTTCCACGCCACATAATGGCCGGGGAAACTCGATCCCGAGCCGGGCGCAACCGGAGCTCGATAAAGCACAGCCCGGTGTCCACGCGCTAACGAGCTAACGCTGCTGCACAGCCCGGTGTCCACGCGCTAACGCTGCTGCACAGCCCGGTGTCCACGCGCTAACGAGCTAACGCTGCTGCACAGCCCGGTGTCCACGCGCTAACGCTGCTGCACAGCCCGGTGTCCACGCGCTAACGAGCTAACGCTGCTGCACAGCCCGGTGTCCACGCGCTAACGAGCTAACGCTGCTGCACAGCCCGGTGTCCACACGCTAATGAGCTAACGCTGCTGCACAGCCCGGTGTCCACGCGCTAACGCTGAGCCCGGTGTCCACGCGCTAACGCTGAGCCCGGTGTCCACGCGCTAACACGCTAACGCTGCTGCTGCTAGCGGGCTGGGGAGGGCCCTGTGTGTGTGTGTGTGAGAGAGAGAGTGAGTGTGAGTGAGTGTGCATGTGTGTGTAGTTGGTGAGTGTGAGAGAGTGTGTGTGTGTGTGTGAATGCACGTGCCTCAATACCAGACAGGCCTAAAGTTTGATGCAGTAACATGGGGCTGGGTACAGACTGGGCTGTTCCACACTCAGTGGTGAAGGAACAGATGCAAACGGCCCAGAGTTCAGCAGCGGCTGCGGGGTGCCTGGGTCAGGAGGTGCAGGCTGCCATGTGACCCCCTGGTGACTGCCTGCCCCCCCCCCCCAGCTGCAGGGACACGTGGGCCTGGTGAATAGGAGGCCTGTGTGCAGCTGGCATACTGCCAGGCTGCAGAGGCCCGTGCCAGCCTGTCTGCCAGATGAACACACACACACACACACACACATGCACACACACACACGCACGCATGCACACACACACACACGACCTCCGGCACGACCATACCAGCACACAGCAGGGTACCAGCATGCCCTGCACAGATGCTCCACTGTGCCCAGGCCCAGAGATCCCCCCCCCCTGCCCCTGCACACCCCCACCACCGCCCTGACCAGACCTCAGTCGCGTGTCACAGCCCCCCCCCCGCCAGTAATGAGTTACAGCTCCCCGCTGCTCCGACAGGCGCTGGCCTTTATTACCGTGGTTACCACACGCACACGACCGCACCCGAACGCCAGGGCAGGACAGACTAGCGCACCCTGTCCCCACGCTCCCCCCCCCCTCCCCCCACATCAGACAGACACACAAACACGCCGCTGCTGAAGGGGGGGGGGCCACCGTTCCACATCATTCAGAGACAATATTTGCCTTGGCCGCCGTGCAGAGAGCCAGCGCGGGAAAACGGAGGGAGTGAGAGCTCCACCCGGCAGAGAGACGAGGTTCCATTCACTTCATGGCTGGAAAAAACTACACTGCCCAGCATGCACTGCATGCCACGACAAACCTACAACTCCCAGCATGCCAGGCCAAAATTACCCCCTCCCAGCATTCACAGCACAGCTAGTCAAAACTATCCTTCCCAGCACACGCTGAATGCCTGGCCGAAACTACCTCTCCCAGCATGCACAGCACACCCAGCAGAGACTCCACCTCTCAGCATGCACTACATGCCTGGCTAAAACTACACCTCCCAGCATACACCGCATGCTAGTACAAAACTACAACTCCCAGCATGCCTGGCCAAAACGACCTCTCCCAGCATGCACAGCACGGCACGCCTGACCGAGACTCCCCCTCTCATCCCAGACTGTGCAAATCCGCAGAAAAAAATAAAAATCAGATTAGAAGGGCTTGCTCATGTAATGCCATCGACTGATCAAAAGAAACTCAGGGGCAGATATTCCGGTCAAGGACGGCTCATTAAAGAAGGGGGGGGGGGTCTTGGGAATCAGGTGCTAAGACTTCAGCGCAGTGGAAAGTGTTTAGAATTAGATGCTATGGCCATGTGTGAACAGGTAAAACTGGGGAACATGCATGAAGAGTAATCCATTATCTCCCCTGTGATCGAGGGTGCTTCTCTGCCAAACGCTCATCAGTCACATGACCAGGCGCACAGCTCTGTCTGATGTGGAGGGAGCACCGGGACGGGACGGGGGCGGGGTCGAGTCTGCCCCGCCCTGGCTGTCAGGTGCTGTCGTCCCTGCGCATTTTTACCTTTCTCTCAAAGAGTCACCTGGCTGAGAAGTGAAGTCTAAATATTTCATACTCCCAGAATGCCCATTGTTGGTAGGTTGCACCCTGAAGAGAAACAGCCCCCCCCCAGACATAAATAATAAACCACAGGTACTCACGGTTATCTGACTGGAAATCTGGGACAAACTGCTCGTCATCGGGAACCTGAGCTGTGGGTGGGAAGGGGGGAGGGGGGGGGGGGAGGAGACAGTAAAGAGTGTAAATGGAAAATAAACACAAAGCCTCCGCTTGATATGGTGAAGAAACGCCACTGAATCACCGTTTCACGTTCCCGCTTTCACCAACAGAAAGCTGCGCAGGACGTTCATGTTCCGTTTTTTTTTTTAAACAACAAAGTGGTGAGTCTTAGGGTTCTGACCTATGTGTATACAGTCTATGGAACTGATTTAGACTACATTGCGCGGGCATTTAGCGGGTAAGGGATTACATTTTGCGGGCATTCGGCGTAAGGAAAGGAACGCCCATCTCTCTGAAGCTGGGGGAATCCGCGTAACGGACAGAGGCCAACTCTTTATCGCCCGATCTCGATTCTACCAGACTGATTGAAAGACCGCATGGTGTTCCCTCGTTAATAACGTCCTGTTCTTTAAAAATGAGCGGCAGACTTTGAGCCGCTAATGGCTTTATATGGAATGGAACGGCTGTACCATTCGCGGCCTATAAATAAATAACCCCGAGCGAGCGCTGCTGTGAGAGTCCACCAGCGGGAGCTTATTTGTACCTGTGAAATATTCATGTTTTGCCCCTTTGTACGCATGTGAAGAAAGTAAAAATAGTGCAAATTCCACGCTCAAGTTAAACTTTAATCTGACCTTTTGGTCCCATTTTTCGGAATTCGATGCCCCACGGGCTTAATTGAACAGACCCCTCTCAATTAATGTGGTTTTTCAACTAACGCACAACAGCCGTGCTTTCTGAATGGTTTTTTTTCCAGTAAGCGACCAACAATATATCTAGGGAAACTGCAGCCGTGGAAACTGCCTTAAATTGACGTCACAGTAATTTCTTCCAAGAGCAGCGGCGGCGGGAGTCGAATTGTTCATTCCGTAATAGCCTACACTGCAGGCAGACAAGTAGCGGCTGCGAGCTCGGAGCAGATGTCGCGGAGAAAAAACACTTCCACTTGCTTCCTATGCTGAAGAAAGCAGCCGTTTAGCCCTGCCAAATTGGTGCCTAGTCAAGGGTCATAATGCTCCAAGATTGTGTGGAGCGCGGACAGCAGTTACAGCTGGAAGTTACAAAGACAGGAGGAAAAAGGACCCACTGACTACAATTACTGCTACCATTAAAATAATGAGTTCCGGTTTAACGCAACCACCGATTTAACGCAACCAGTGACAGATCTGGCTAAATTACACAATTGGGGGGGGGGGGGGGGTTAAACGACAAGTGGACAAAACTGACCTTCGGCAATCCATATTTCCTGCAGCTGACTGAGGTCCTGAAAGAGTTCTGTAGAGGAAACGGAGAAACAAAAGGTAAACTTTAAAGGGCGTATCTACAGCTTACGATCAATAAAGACTTTGCTCGCCGTAACAAAAACACTGGAACTGGCGAGTCACTGATAACAACGATGGATCCGCCCATTTTTTTTTGTTTTTTTTTTGTTGCGTTAATAGAGACAGAATCTGCCAATCATAACTTAGAGGCCTTTTCAGAGCTCCGCCCCCCAGGTCTGTCCCCGGAGCTGCGGGTCTTTGTTCGCAGCCCGGGATATGGCAGGCAAAGTTATAGGCCGCCGCATCAGACTAAAGCATTGCGCTGGTGTCCTCTGGGGACTGCGAAATGGCAGTTGGCTCAGATTACGACAGCCAGCCTGAACGAGAAAGTGGGCCTGAAAGAGGAAATCAGGCTCGATGAGGTCACCACTACTGCGTGGTCGATGATGGAATGACCTCAAGTTGTCGGGTGGACTTTAATGGACATCAAACGGTTTGCCCACACGCGGTACAGGCGACGCGAGAAACTGAGAGATGCAATTACCTTCTGTGTCCTGGGCCAGTTCAGTGTCCACAAACTTTCTCTTCCGGTCATTGAAAGGTCTGTCGCAAGGTTCTTCCACGTGAGACTTCTGCTGCAGGAAAAAATAAGTTAAAAAAATTGCTTATTCGCCTTTTAGATTGTGGGTGCAAAAAAAAAAAAAGGTTTATACCCAGTAGTCTATGTGAGTGCGGCAAAGCATCACCTGCATTCAAAATAAGAGCTAATTTACTTGAGTGGTTTCCCTCTGGCCACGTTCCAAATTTAGACAACTGAATTAAATACAGTTAAAGGAATGACTACTTACACTGGGGGGTAACATAAAAGGGACCTGCTGGTCGTAAAATCCGTCCATGTTGCCGGGGTTTGCTGAGATTCCCAGCTAATGGTCTTCGCTTGAAGCGACGGGCAAGGCAGTAAGGTTTATGCTTGTCAGTTCCTCCTAAAGCGTCGACAGAGAGAGAGAGAGTCGAACGTAAGAATCCGTCCAGCTCTGTTCAGTCAGGTTGTTCATTTTGACATGACCAACCCGAACAAGACAATTGTTCTTTTGATCTCCCTTCGAGGATTCGCTCGTTCAAGTCTTTGTTATCTATTACAACAGCCCGTCTAAGAAGAGCGCGTGCTGGTTTAGTCCGCTCGTACATTGTAAACGAACCAGGTCATTACGGATGTAAAGCTTACATAAGCAGAATCCGCCATCTGTGTCAGTGATTACAAGTCAAACTAATCACATAATGCAGCATGCAAGGCAAATCCCCCCCTTTCGTTTTACGTTTACACGGTTTTACAGTTAAGTCTAGTACGGTTAGCAACAGAAATGCAACAGCATATACTTCAAACCGCGGAGTGCACGAGGCGTTTGTTTAAACCTTTAAAGAAAGTGACGGCGATGCAAGGCTGGCAACATGGAGAACATAATGTATATGTATGACTACAGTATTTTTAAAAAATCATCAGCACCCATAATACCACAGTAAGCTCCTGAAAACAACTACAAGGACACATAGGTTTGTAATTCAACTATTTAGTTAAATATAGCGAAATGTAACGCTGCTGACATATTGGAGCATGATGCAAGAAAGTCTGCCAATAAACACGCGCAACAGCTGTGGAAAGCGCGAGGACTAAAGTAGAATTGCTTTCTACGCTGGCAGCGCTGCGTATTGGGCACTCACGATCGCACGAGTCACATCAAAGTCATCCCGATCCGTCATCGGTTGACCAAAAAAAAAAAAAAAGATCCTTTTAAGTCAACAGTGACACACACTGTAACAATTTAGGAAAGAACGCGTACAATGGGGTCAGAGAAAGCATACGCGTTGGATATGAAGCAAAGTCCTTATTTTGCTGAAATCATATGATCAAATTACTCCAATGACCCAAACAACAACTCGGCTGAAAGAACACGTCTGTGGGTGAAAGCACAGGCTAGTTCGGGAGACCAACGAACAATAAAGCCAACAATTCGACGAGGGCGTGTTTCTCTGCTAATTAATAACGGAGACGATCAACGTTTTCCCCTCACCATCAATTATGACAGCCAACCAACATAAACCAAACCTCAGAAATTCAGGTTAAAAACATTTTATCAAGATTCACTTGGTAACCTACTGTAACACGTAGGCAGTGTGTGCACTTTTGGTTCAAACACTTGACAAGAAGAGAATATTTGTTAATGCTGCTCTCACAAAAGTGATTTGGATTTAAAAATTTAACCCCAGCCCAGACAACAGAGTGGACCCTTTGTGCAATGGGCAAGTTATTGGCTAACCTGAGGTAAATCTACCTCCCTAAGCAGCGTTAAATATTGCCCCAACTTGGACTCCTGCGCTCAAAAGATCACGGCTCTGTAAAGGGGTATCGTCTTTAAATAATCTCACAGCTTTAAAAGTCTCTACTGTCTTAATTTTATATAGCCAATTAACTTTACTGGCTCATGCTATTATAAAAATGAAATAATGAAATAATAAAAAAGTGGCGTAAGCGCACCCAAATGGTGGACAATTACATAAACCATAAACAAAAAAAGAATAGGAATTCAACGCATTTCGGCTCGCTGAAACGTATTGCATCTAACCAAATATCCACAGTCCACGAAAGCGTTAAAATCTCACATTAAAGCAATTACAGTTTTCGGTGAAAAAAAAACCCAACACCCCCCTCCCTTCATCCCCTCTCTTTTCACCCTCCTCCCCCCCCCCCCATGGCCCCTTGTTTTTCTCAATGAAGTGAAACTCGATCCGTCCGCAACACAGAAAAAAAATCGGACCTCTCCATTCATAAAATCGCAAACAGCCAAAGCTCCACTGACCCCGCTGATAACACAAAGCAAATTCATGCACACGCAGTATAAACAGATAAACCACAGGGCACAGCAATCACTTTTTTTTGCTCGAAAATAAAAAGCATCGCGCAACTTAATGCAAAGCAACAGAAAATGGTTGCCAAAGTAAACGTTCAGTTGGAGAAAATGGCGTTCGCTTTCCTTCAAAGCACTGGGTATAGCAACCAGGCTAAATTTGCAGTTGCAAGTCCGTGTAACTCCAAGAAATTCGCGGAAATACTTCTCAAGTAGGCTAGATTCTGTTTCAGGCTTAAACATTTTGACCGTTATTTGCAAATCACGAAACTCACCCGCAATGTGTTGTACTGATTCCCTTGGCGTGCCGAAACAATACGATGTTTTTTGTTTTAATCCCACACGATATAAAACGGCGTCTGGTCTCTGATCAACTGATGCGTTCCGTTCGACACGCAAAACTTGAATGAGGTTTTCTCAATGGATGTGCTGGCTTTTCCCAGGGGCTCGCGTTGGGCGCTGAGGTGCAGGCTGATTGGCTCGTTGATATTGTCATTCAAGAGGCTCACCAATGGGCTTTCGAGTGTGGCGAATTATTCATGAGGAATTCAAGGACCAATCGCAGCATGGGTCTGGCCTACTTTTATGAATGACTGGGTTTCATTCAAGAAAAGATGTTTTCCAACCACGGACATAGAGCCTCTTAAAGAGACAGGCACCAAAGTATAACCGCAAATTCCATGGGATTCAATACAAGCACCGAGTGGGAGTTTGTTTACGACTTTTCTCTCCGCGCTTAACTGCGAAATATAACTGCGACTTACTTTATCTCCCCCGTGAATTAAATTCAGAAAACATATTTAGAAGTATGAATCATCGAAACTTTAAGAAAATATAACAATTACCTCCAGAGAACAAAAAATACCCATAACTCGGAAAATAATGACCTGGAGAATTGAATGTATGTCTATAATGTTGTGTAAGTGCTATGAATGGATAACTTTGAGCTGCTGTCGCATTCATTTTATGAATCCATGTAGAATCAGGTAATCGGTCCCCAGCTCTGAGGCAGTGTGTTTGCCCCAGATCACTTGTGAAGGTCAACGTCCACCCCCCCCCCCCCCAAGAGCATTAAGTCGAGTCTTGTCCCTTTATGGCTTGATATTACCATATTATTATTATTATTATTATTATTATTAAGTGTAACGAGTCAGACGCTGACACTGGACACAGGTTTCTTATGTCCAGGAGTGGCAGAGGTGGTGCTGGGTAAAGTACTGGAGGCCTGTAGGGGAAGTTTGACATTTAATTTGATATTTAGGGGTCATCGCCATTGAACTGGGGGAGCGGGGCAGCCGGGGGGAGTTTCATGATTTTGGGCGGGGGGGGGGGAGGGGGGGGTGTTGATATCATGGATTGGTGGGAGAGATGTATGTTCACGAACCACGGCGGGTGGGGCGGGGCGGGGCAATTGCGATCACAAACTGTCCCCCTCCCTTTTCATGAGAGGTATGCCAGAGCCCAGCAAGAAGGTCCCGCTGGCCCTCTGCGCTCTCCAAAACATCACATTAACCCGTGCCCTCAGATACACGTCCTCTGTTTTCTCTTTGTTCATTCGATCTCATGAACAACACGTTGTGGAAAAGATTGACTGGTATACAATCTGGGTGGGGTGGGGGGGGGGGGGAACAGCAAGTTTTCTTTGATAAACTACATTCCTCCATTCCCAGTTTACCTCCAGAAATGTGAGGATTTGGGCCAATTTCAATACAGCTGCAGTTTGTGCAGGATAAAAAAAACACAAAGTGTCACACTGTGTAGCTGAAAGCAGAAGTGGCCTATTGCGATGTTTATTGTGTTGTTGTTGTTTTTTTCTTCTTCCTCAGCAACCAGACTGTGTAACTTGCAAGGAAATGATTTCAATAGCCAGCGTGCGGCCATATTTATCAAGCGGATAATGCTCTTTTCTCCCCACTCCTCAGATAGAATTGATAATACGCCCAACTGTGAAGTGGAGGAAAAAATGAAAAAAAAAAACGCAAGGAAGGGTCAGAGAGAGAAAGAGAGAAGAATGAACTGACATCACCAGCACAGCTGTGCCAGGTTGGAGCTATATTCAGAACCCCCCCCCCACCCCCGTATTTTTCCCTTCTCAATACTGAAAAGGGGGGATGCTGTTGGTTCTGCCAGCCAGTAATTCTAACCTCTGATCCGCGGTTCCAGCTGTTGGAGCCTGCTGCTGCTGCTGCTCCATTCTGAAAAGAAAGATTGAAATTAATAGCATGAAATAAGAGGACTATAAATAAGTGCTCAGTGTTTGTCACTGTCGCCTTCGCGCCCCCCCCCCCCTCCCCATATGGGTGCTATAGGTGACACTTTCGCATCGCCGGGCTCCAGCACGGGGGTGCGGATGTGGTGGGCGGGAGGCGGTGAGGGGGGGGCAGAGAGTGAGCGTGGGGGGGCGGTGGGAGGGAGCGTATTGTGCTCCCACTCTGGGTCCTTCTATAAATACAACCCCAGGGACGAGTGTGACGGCGCCGCCACGGCAACGACAGCCCCAAGGGCCTTTGGGAGAGAGGGGCGTCCGCGCGCGCGTCTGCGTCTGAGCTGGATTTCAGCGCCGAACGGAGAAACCGGGGTGTAAGGGGGGGAGAAATGGGGGAGAGAGAGAGAGCAGGGGGGGGAGAAGGGGTGGGGTCCTGGAGCATGGAGAGAGGCAGATGGACAGTGAGGGTGGAAAACTCAAACGAAGGTTGCCGCGTTTTTGTTGCCGGGGACCGGGGGGGTCGGCGTGGTTCTCGTCCGCTAGCCAGCGCTCTCTGCCCCCCCCCACCCCCCCACCCCAGACTCCCTCTGACAGCTCCCTTTGAGGAGACACACCTAAAAATAATCAACCCCCCCGCCCCCTGCCCTATTACCTCCAGCTACCCCACAGGGCTTTCTCGAGGGCAATAATGCAAACATTGCCTAAATAAATCCCCCAGGGCATGCTGGGAAATCGTTTGCGACCGCTACCTTATCGTAAAGGACACGGTCACCTGTGCCATTTCCCCCAAGCTGAACTACATTCGCTCTCAGGCTATGCAGCCTACCCACAATCCTCTGCTCAGTCCCTCCCCCCCGTCGCGTGTGACCTGGCCCCGTGTATCGAGCCACAACCCTGAGCCATGCCCTTTAAAAACCTGTCAATGAAGAGAGGGAGGAAAAAAAAAACTTCCCATGAAAAAAACAGTGCCTCCAGCAACTGGACTGTTCTCAACGACAGGCGATGACTCACAGGCTAATAATAGCGAGGTGTTGTTAAATATGTAACGTCCTTTAATATCACGGTAAACAGGCATACATTAACGCCAAGGCTATTGAATCAAAGTTCACAAACACTGGACTTTTTTTTGTTTGCTAATCATTGCCATAGTTCTCCTCGTACCCAAGCTCAGGGCTCCTTGTGTTCTCTGTCTGTTGTAAGATCTATAATTAACCTACAGATTGGATGTGCAGGGATCGTTCCTGCCCCCCCCCCTCCACACACACACCTGAACATGCTGAGGCACACAACCTCACCTCAACAGGGTTCCGGTTGCGCAACAGCCATTCTCACACCTGCGGTTGCCTGGAAACCTACCTGGATTCCCTCTGTGAGGAGCCAGAGGTCAGAATGCGAACACTTCAGCCCAGACTGACTTCAGTCCTTCTTTTATATTCCTTCGGTTCAGGTTGTCTGGGGACCCACAAGGGGGACCCCTCATTACCACTGTTAACATTTGTCTTGATTTGGGTGACCACATATTGGATTTCAAAAAAATAGGACAGGGGTGGGTGGCCATTATGAAGATAACACTAGGCTATTTATCTGTTTGTATACGGTCTATGGAATGAGCAAAACCTCACTGGACTTTTTTAGGATATCTGGTTGGATGGATATTTACGGTCCCAAAAACTAAATGTTTGGGAAAAAGAGGATATCTGTCAGCCTTGTCTTGATTGACAATTTGAATTTTTCACCCTTGGTTCTGAGACTTACCTCAGATTTAATTAATGTGCGTGTGTTTGTGTATGCGTGTGTGTTGTTGTGTGTTTGTGTTCTGTGTGTGTGGTATGTAATTTGGCGTGCTGTGTGATGTGTGTGTCTGTGCTGATTTGTGTGTGTGGTAATGCGTGTGTGAGTGAGTCTGTGTGTGTGTGTGATTGTGTGTGTGAGAGTGTGTGTGCATTTGCGAGGTGAAGGTGCTGGGTTGAGGGAGCTGTCGTTACTTGTAGGAAAACACTCCGGCAAGCTGCCACTTGCCTGATGTCTGCAGATACATTACTAGTCTGAATGAATGACTGAATAAAGGGAAACAGAGAGAATGAATGAACTAAGGGAAGCAGGGTACAATGTCTGGTTAAATATTCCTCGTTAAAACGGACACCAGGGCTGGAGACAATTCAGCCCATTGCCTAAATTTACCTGAACTGAAATGGAATTGACCCAAACACTGAGGAACACTGAGGCCTTCCTGTTTGTTTTCAGGTTGTGCCCCCATACTGCACCAGCGAGAGACTTATCTGATCTGGTCTGAATGGCCTGAGTTACATAATGGGACTCCATACATATCCAGTCAACTAGCATAGCAGGAAGGAGAGGCACGTGTGTGTGTGTGTGTGTGTGTGTGTGTGTGTCATCACTGGGGTAATAATAACAACTTTATTTATATAGCACTTTTCAGAACATAGCGCTCTAAGCAACATAGCGCTCATAGCGCTCCAAAACAACAGAAAAAAATAGTATAAAATAAACCATAAACCAAGGACTGAAAAGGCTCCTACACAGTAACATGTCCAGTGTTAATTCAACTCTAACAGAGTACATATGGCCCTACACTGGACCAGAGCATGACCGTATGTACTCTGTAAGAGTTGATTTCACACGGGACATTTTACTGTGTAGTTACCACCGTGATACTCCTCAGGGATTTTTAACCCTTTTGTAGTAAGTGTTGTCATTTGAGTGTGAGCAGTAACCATTAGTTTTGTCAGACCGATCCCCCCCCCCCCCAAAAAAAAAGTCAAAAAATTTCAACCAAAGATATCAAACCCCAGTCCAATCAAACTCCAGAGGCAAGATCAATTTCACTCTTTCTTTTTTTATTCATTTATTTGTTTGTCCATCAAACTGGATGCCAAGAGCTAACAAGTGGCAAGGAGGACAGACGCAGGCCCATTCCCCAATTCTGGAGGGGGGGGGATGGGAGGGTGGTGGTGTTGGGGAGTGGGGGGGCTGCTCTCCTGCTCTCCACCCTTGACCCCCGTTGCTACACAGGCTGACGGCTACACGCCACACCCCCCTAAAGGGGCTGAGGTTACACGTACAGGGAGAACATCACACTGAGGACCGTCATGGAGACAGCATCATCTCTACCCCCCCCCCGCCACCTCCCTGTCATTCAATACTTTTTAATCTATCACTTCTAAAAATACGCCCCAGGCCGCCGCGGTACGATGAACCACACCGCACGACTTCTGCGAACCGGCTTCAGCCAAGGTCGGCGCGACGAGGACAGGAACACGCTGCCTGAACCCACTTGCGTGGGAAGGTCCCCAAAATATCGCCAGAACCCGTGCAGGGCGTTCGCCATAACACTGCCTGACCCAGCGAGGGACGGTCGCCCGCTTTGGCTGGCTCTCGGGACGCAGAAATGAAACGTGACAGACAGGGTCTGGGGCTGACGTGGACACGTAAAATTTAGGGGGCACTCTTAAGTCACCCCTAAATTTCCTCCTCAGAAACACCGGAAGCAGCGTGGTTCACTCCAGAGACAGCAGATCGTATGAAGTATTGATATGCACATTTAAACTTGGGGGCGATCGTATTCAGCTCATGTAAACACACGGGGTGTCAGCTGCAAAAACCTGGGGAAAACAAGATGGTGGACTTCTCATGGCGGCTCCTAAAATCACACTTCTTCTGTGGTAGTCGGAGCCGGGTGGCAGTGACCAATGGGCGGGACTAAAGCCATGGGTGACAGGTGGCAGTCCAGGTCCCCAGTGCTTGCATGATGTCAGTAAGTTATTGCAACACAGAGACAGGTTTACTCGTTATTAAAAATGTTTTTACTTGCGCACTCTTTTTGGTCGATTAATCAGTGGCTTGTATTGCGTGTGTTCTGTTGCCTCCTGACAAAACTACGGTTTCTCTTTATTCCTTTAGTTAAGGCTGTCCTCGATCGCTTGGCGACACCGGAAACAAAATGGCGGAAGGTGGAGACGGACGCAGAAGGTCAGAGACGGTCAGGCCGGTGGTCAGACGGCTTCCTTCTGCCCTCTATTGCGTCCTCAAACAGCCCAATGGCAGTCGTCTGCAGTGCCCGATTGGCTGATATTTAACCTGTGTATAGTATATGTATTTTACTGAGCCATTGCTGCTGTTGAAAGACTTGAGTACTTTCCAAGAATTTGGGGGGGGGGGGGGGACACCTTTGAATAAACAGACAGGTAACGGGTAAACACGGACACTGCGTGCGCCTCTGTGTCGTAAGGGATGCAGAGAGGTCAGCGTAAGAAGGAAAGTGAGGCATTGGCCTCTGGTTTGGAAAGGGGCAGGGGATTGGCATGAACTCGTTATCGTTAGCCAGACATCATTGTATCCTGTGCTTCAACAGGCATGCGGTGGTGCAACTTCAAGAAAGAAAAAAAATAGAAACATATATATATATATATATATATATATATGTATATACACATACTCATATTTTTAAATAATTCTATCCATAACTGCAAAGTAATTGTAAACATGCACTCTGAACCGACACCAACGACTATAAGACTAGGGGCAATGTCATCAGAATGTGGCTCCGCCTCCCTCACGTCCCGCTGCTATTGGCCATCCCAGTGATGTCACAATGGACCTTCTGCTGGGAGTACTGGAGCAAGGTCAGAGGACAATCTGATTGGCCCCTCTTTCATAGGACTTGTCCGTCATCTCTCAGGGTTCAGTGAGGTTAAAGGGAACCAGGGGCAAGGATCGAGGGACCCTCCCCAGTGGCGCCCAACACATAACAGTGATTAATAACAAGCATTACCCCCCCCCCCCAAAACCCTCCCACCCCCCCACATATCCAGTCCCCAGCTAGTATATACCCAGATAGCCAGCGACTCTGGGCCAGATCTGTGCCGGTTCTGGCCCGGCAGTGCTGACTTCGGGTCAGAATCAGCTCAGATCCGACCCAGAGTCGCTGGCCATCTGGGCAGGGTGATTTTGATCCAGGCTAGGGGCATGAGCCTGCCTGTTCAAGCAATGCAAGTCTGCTGTTCTTGCCATGTACAGTCTTATTACATCACACTATGCTCCCATAATATATTAACACATTCATAAATAAATATGCAAATAGTATATATATATATATATATATATATATATATATATGCACATCTATATAAAGTATATTATACATACTTTCAATACTTTCAGCATATACAAATATTGTGTTTGCAAATACATGATTTGTCATTGGATGTACACATGTTCTACAGCAGTGTGTAGCATGTCCTGTTTGTAAGGGTTCCGTGATGCTTAGATCCGCACCAGGTAACACTTTAGAGTCAGTCTTGCATTCCAAACCAGCTGCTCCGGCCAATCTCTATTTATGTTGGGGAACCAGTGAAATCGAAGGACCGGCTCAGCCACGGGTTCTGATCAGGACTACCCCCCCCTCAGCAGAGCAGCAAGCTGATGTGTGACAGGGTAATTAGGAGTTGTGTTTCATGGCTGTCCCTTAAATAACAGGTTAAAATTAGACTCTCTCTACTCTACGGCAAATCGAGCCAGGTGCTCTGGCGTGAATGATCGTGGCTGTGAGGCCCAGAGAAAGGCTGATAGTGTTGGCAAATTCAGTTTAATTTCTTTAACACCCTGCTGAATTTGTACATCCAGACAGGCTACTACAAGGTACGACTAAGATTAGGCAGATTTATTTAACCCTCTAAGGCATAAGATCACAGATATGTGATTAGAATGTCCTTAACTGAACATTCTAATGCTGATGTCACAATCGCTACTGGTGACTGAAAGCGGCGGGATTCTAGAACACTGACTTGGAATTTTGAAAAAAAAAGAAACATTCTAAAAACATGTACTCCTCAAGGGGTTAATTCAGTAGACATCTTTGAGTGGGTCACTCAGCTGAAATGGCAATGCTCTCTGTCCTTCATCTGATTGGTCATTCAGAAAAGAAAACCAAATACCTACACCCTTGTAATGACATTGTGATTAAAAAAAAAAACAAAAAAAAAACCGCACGCTTGTACAGACTGCTGTGGCGGAAACAAAGTCATATTGCATCTGACATGGCTAAAAATAGGGGACCGGCAGACGCTGAGAAACTGGTTTCACGGTTAAAGCACAGGCTCGCTTGTCCTCTCAGAATCAGTCAGCGCTATACCCTGAACCCCTGTCAGCCGCTGTCCCGGGGCTCACCTGAACCCCGCCAGGCCGTTCCGTCCGGGCCCCACCTGAACCCCTGTCAGGCGTCCTGCCCGGGCTCACCTGAGCCCCCTGCCAGGCCGTCCCGGGGGGGCTCCACCCTGAACCCCCCTGTCAGGCTGTCCCTTCCCAGGGGGGGCTCCACCCTGAGCCCTCCTGTCAGGCCGTCCTGTCCCGGGGGGGCTCCACCCTGAACCCCCCTGTCAGGCCGTCCTGTCCCGGGGGTGCTCCACCCTGAGTCCCCCTGTCAGGCCGCCTGTCCGGGTCCCGTCAGGCCGGAGGGTGAAGCGAAGGCAGGGCCCATCTGGCAGGACGGGTGGGTCACTTTGACAAAATCGGGCCCGAGCCACCTGTCCCAGCACGACAGAGCAGACATCAGTGATGGACTCTACTGCCTGTTGAGCTCGCCTCTGAATTCCAATGCCATTGTTTTTGGGGTTGACTTGGTAACGGATGTTGGGCCTGGATGTTGGGCCCCGATGTTGGGCCCCGATGTTGGGCCTGGATGTTGGGCCCGGATCTTGGGCCCGGATGTTGGGCCTGGATGTTGGGCCTGGATGTTGGGCCCGGATCTTGAGCCTGGATGTTGGGTCTGGATGTTGGGCCTGGATGTTGGGCCCGGATGTTGGGCCCGGATGTTGGGCCTGGATGTTGGGCCCGGATGTCGGACAGTCATCGGACGTACGGCGCAGCGACTCTTCCGGTTCCTCCTCTCGGGTCTTCAATTTGGGGGGGCGTGGCATGAGGAAAGGGACTCTGGGTAACGCTCTACAAAGCCCTCACCTGGGGGCAGACACTGGACAGGCTAAACACTCTACAAACAAACACCAACGCTAGGGGTCTATATCCCCCCTATCCCACCCCAACCCCAGCCCACCCCGCCCCGCCCCAGCTCCTACACCTGCAGCCAAAAACCCTCAATAATAAATGAGTTTTCTGTTGAGTGTGCAAGGGCTCTGGAGAGGACCTGGAATGAATACTCTGCTTGAACTGAATCCATTATTTATTGTGTTCTTCATGGAGGAGAGCCTGTTTCCCCAGTCCCAGAAGGCCAATCTTTAGTGCTCTTAAACTCTCGTGCCAAAGCACACACAGCACCCCTCCCACCTTCAGAACTGCATGAGCACGACTCCTTCTCACTCCCTCTCTTTTCCTCTCTCTCTCCTTCTCACTGTTTCTCTCTCTCCCTCAGTCTCTCTCTTTCTCTCTTTATCTCTCATCGGATTCCTGATCCTATCTGAGAAGGTGATCGAAGCTTCCACCGAGAATGGGGTCAAAGCCGCTCCCCTGCATTGTAAGAGTCGCTCAGCGAGTGCAGCGGGGGATCATGGGAAACGGAACGGACCAATGGCAGTATCCACTCGGGGAAACCTCGATGGTTCCTCTCTAAGGCGAGGGGACGACCGGGTGTGGCATGGCCCCCAGGCAGTGTGGCACAGCTGGAAAAAGGGGGCTCACTGCTCTCGAGGGCCAATGGCAGGTCAAAGGTCACAGGTTACAGGTCACAGTTCAAGGGGAATTAGGGCAGGGGCATTTGGGCAGTAGTCAATTGAGAGTCAGTAGACATTGAGAGTCAGAGGGTGTGGGGGAGGGGGGGGTCCCACCTCCTGAGGGTTGGGGGGAGGTATTGTGGGAGATGTAGTCATTGTCTCAGTAGCGTGTTATTGTCCCCACAGGTCTACCCCCCCCCCCAAACTCTTAGCTCCACCTCCGCATGGGTCTGCACCAATCAGCTGCTGGAGCTGTGGGAGGTGGGAAGGGGAGGGGCAGGGTGTCCTTACCCTCCTCCCTCCCCTAATCTCGACTCCTGTTCCGCCTCTTGAAAAAGAAGAAGGGGGTCTTCTGGGGGGGTCCCAAGAGCATGGGCACCTGGTTCTTGTGTGTGATTCGCACCTGAGGACGGAAAACAAGAGGGGTCAATCAGACAGGAACAGGGCTGATGGGCAAAGCCAACATGCTTGATATTCCTCGGACTGCTTTGGTGGCAGTGTAGTACAACTGGTCTTGTAACCTAAAGGTCACAGGTTCGATTCCCAGGTAGGACACTGCTGTTGTACCCTTGAGCAAGGTACTTAACCCGCTTTGCTTCAGTATATATCCAGCTGTATATATGGACACAATGTAAACGCTGTGTAATAAAGGTGTGTAAGTCGCTCTGGATAAGAGCGTCTGCTAAGCGCCTGTAATGTGACGTAATGTTAATTTCTGTTGTCTCCTTTTAGCGGTGTATTACACAGGAAAGGGGAACGAAACCCAAGTGGGGGAGTTTGGGCACGAATGATATCTCTCAAATACGGACAGTTCATGAGGGAAGGACGAGTGCCCCACTCCGTTTCCCGCTACCCTTCTTCTGGGTTCGCGGCTTCGACAAAAAGACAATCAGAGTGAAGTGCGAGAAAAGGGCCTCTCCTGCTGATTCTCCTCCTGATGATTAACGGTTCCACTCCACCATCTCTGCGCGTCGCACTTAATTTGTGCGCTCGAGAAACGAAACGCAAACACAAACAAAAACAAAAAACGCAAACATTGCTAAGAAGTGTCCTTGGAAACATTCCAGATTTCAGCATCTCATTTTTCTTTTCGTGAAAGGAGCCATCTTTTTTTTGCCAGTTTTCAGCTTGAGAGACAACCACCCTACAGCACCACATGCCTCGCCACTAGTTTCACATTTATACTGGGCTGGTACTGCCCTTCTGAAATTCGTCTTCGAATTGTGCGGACGCTTGGGCGTCAAGACTAATGCACCGCAACTTTGCTTGAAATCTAAACAACCTACAAAATATTACCAAGTAAACATATCATCAGGCCTTGTGGATAATGGAAACAGAGAGAGTGAGAGAGGGAGAGAGAGGGAGAGAGAGAGGTGGGGGTTTGTGAAGGATAATACAGTTTTAACAAGGCTCCAGTCACACTGAAAAAGCTCCGTACAGAAGAGATGATCGTCCTTCTCTCCGTCTGTTTATTACCTCCTCCTCCAGAGCGACTGAATCAGTCAGACGCCGAGCGCGATGTGGCCATGTTTTCAGTATCTGTGTCGCCACAGTTTAGGATGGGTATGTGTGTGAGAGAGGGAGAGGGAGAGAGAGCGAGAGAGAGAGGGAGGGAGGGAGAGAGAGAGGGAGAGAGAGAGAGAGAGAGTGGAGAGAGAGTGAGAGAGAGAGGGAGAGAGAGAGAGAGAGAGCGAGAGGGAGGGAGGGAGAGAGAAAGAGAGAGAGACCAAGACAGAGAGCAAGAGATACATAGATAGACTGACAATATAGAGCGCAAGAGAGAGGGATAGAGAAAGATAAATAGAGAGGGAAGGAGAGAGAGATAGAGAGGGGGAGATACCAAGAAAGAGAGAGCAAAAAAAAGATAGATATAGAGAGGGAGAAAGAAGGGAAAAGACTGGCAGACAGGATGGGATGGGGGGGTGTTTTGGGGGTGGGTCGGGACACCCCTTCTGCTCACCGTGCAGGGGGGCTGCACCCAGGGCTCCCCATCAATCTGCATGGGCATCATCCGGGACGTCCTGAGCAAGGAGAGGGGGGACACAGGGGTCAGGATCCGCTCGGGACGGGGGCATGAGACTCCCGCTCACGTTGTCCCGGGACAGAACAGAGCTCCCTTTGTTTCCCACAGGCCTGTTCTCAGACAGGCCCCCCCTCCCTAAACTCACAAAACCCCCGCCCCTCCATCCCCTCTCCCCCAAAGTTAGTTTAAGCCATTCAGTCAAACAACTCAACCACAGGACACATGGGAAGTAGGAGAAACACTAATACTAATACTAATACTAATACTAATAATAATAATAATAATAATAATAATAGCAGCTCCGAGCTGGTTTTGGGAGCGTTATGGAGCAGGACAGGTGATGAAAACATTGTGCAGTAGTGAAAAGCTTTGACAGCTTTTCCAGTCGAGCAGTGGCCCTGGTTATTGTAAATGTTTAATGGAGCGCGAGCAACAGGAAAATCAAACACAGCAGAACCAGCGGCTGACTCAGATACATTTCAGAGCTGCTCTTTTCAGAAAGGAAATTACAATATTACATAATTTATTTTGTTGGACGGACTGCATAGCTGAGCTTTTAAATGTTACCAAATTATGCCCACGGACGTCCAAGGGGGACTTTGTATCCAAGGGCAACAGTATTTTTCCATTCAGAGGAAGAGCTACAGTGTGTCTTCTGCTCCAAAAGGCGGTCATGTGATGGTGGGGGGGGTCAAAGGTCAGCAAAATCAGATTTGGAGAAATATGTGATTTCAGAGGGGGGGGGGGGGGCGAGGGTGTGTGTGAATGGCTGACTGAGCTTGCTGTCCAAGGTAACTGGGGGGGGGGGTAGGGGGTGGTCTGGGAGCCACGCTTGTCTGAGTGACTGAGCTTGCTGTCCCAGGCAATTGGGGGGAGGCGTCTGTGTATGTGTGTGAGTGTGTGTTGTGTGTGTGTGTGGTGTGTGTGTGCGGGTGTTTCGGGCAGGCATGGGTGGCAGTACGGGGGGGGCGGGGGGCAGCACTGACCTGATGGTGACGCTGGCTGGCACACTGTGCCAGTCTGCCCGGCACAGGGGGCAGGGTGCAGCACTGACCTGATGGGTATGGGGGGGGGGGGAGGGGGGGGGGGTGCAGCACTGACCTGATGGGTATGGGGGGGGGGGGGGCAGCACTGACCTGATGGTGACGCTGGCACACTGTGCCAGCCTGCGTCCGGCGCTCTTGAGGCCGGTGTAGATCTGGCCCATCTCTATGGCCCCCTCCAGCCCCACCACCTCCAGCAGCTGATCACTCAGGTCTGAGCACAGGGGAAAGGGAGGGGGGGGGTGCAGGTTAGCACTCTCTGAACGACCTGGACATTATGACGAGGGGGGATGGGGAGGGGGCAGGTTAGCACTCTCTGAACGACCTGGACATTATGACGAGGGGGGATGGGGGGGGGGGGCAGGTTAGAACTCTCTGGACGACAGACATTATAATGGGGGGTAACACAGGGAAGACATCTTTGTCCAAAGCAGACAGAATATAATGGCACATACATGCCTATACACACATGCATACATACATACGCACGCACGCACGCACACACACACACACACACACACACACACACACATTCCCACACTCAATATCTTTTGCCTCTATTTCTTGAAGGAATATGAAACAGTTTTGCCGAAAGCACTTCTTGAAATGAAAATTACATAACACGCCTACATTCCATGACATGTTTCTCTCGACAGAAAGCATTTATTTATACAATATTATTGAGAGATCTCAGAATCACATTTTAATAGTACACATCACTGAAAAGGAAAGGTGCAGTGAAATTACCGACAGATATGCAGAAGCAAACACCAGTGCTAGTTATATTATGAGTGTTACACAACTTATCAGACCACCTCCACTCTGCATACAGCCAATAATTTAATATCTGCAGATTCAGACACACAGCCTTCATCTGTTGGGGTTTTTTTTACATCGTGTTACAAAACACTACTGCTTTCAAGACTGACCAGTCACACAATAATTGTGTTGATTTTTCTTACTGTAAAAAAAACAGTACAGAATTAATCACATCAGCCCTGTCTCCATGGTACCCACTCCTGCTGGTTCATCTGGCCAGCTGTATTAATGGGATGATGCATGCTAACCTGCTACTGAAACTCTTTACATCTTTATCCCCCTCTGATTGATTTAGTGACATATTGTCAAAGCACACAAAAACACATGCGTGCACATGCACACACACGCATGCACACACACACACGTATGCACGCACACACACACACTCACGCTCACCCACACGCATGCACACACACACACACACACTCACACGTATGCACGCGCACACACACACACGCACACTCACACCCCCTACCACCTCTCTCTCAAGCTTTGTTCTTTCTGCTAAATGCGATGCTCCTGTTGGCTGTTGCTGTTGTTGATTGGATTTTCTTTTTTGAAGCGTGTGAAGGCGTTTGAAAGTAAAGTTCATACCATGATTCAATTACCCCTCGCTCTCTGTCTCTGTCTCTCTCACTTTCTGTCTCTCATTCTCTCCTTCTCTCTCCCCAGCCTCACTCTCAGTCTCTTTTTCTCTCCCTCTGTCTCCGAGTCTCTCTGTCTTTCTGTCTCTCGTTCCTTCCCTTTCTCTCTCTCCCTATCTCTCTCTCTCTGTCTGTCTCTCATTCCCTCCCTCCATCTCTCTCCCCTGTATCTCGCCCTGTCTCTCTCTCTCTCTCTGTCTGTCTCTCATTCCCTCCCTCCATCTCTCTCCCCTGTATCTCGCCCTGTCTCTCTCTCTCTCTCTGTCTGTCTCTCATTCCCTCCCTCCCTCTCTCCCTCCCCCCCAGCTCCAGGGCCCTACATTAGCACGCTTGGCTAATCGGGCACATTAATGGAGGCTTTGCTGGGCTTGTACAGCTGGTCCATCCAGCCATGAGCCCATCAGAATGCCTCCACACCGCCTGCTCCAACCGCTACCACAAAAACACACACACACACACACACGCACACACACGCACACACACGCACACACACGCACACGCACACACAAACACACACACACACACACTCATGTTTGTATTTCTATACTTGGAGACTTCCATGACTCTACATCCTTCCGTAACACTCTAACCCTAACCCTAACCCCAACCACTACAGCCTAACCTAACCCTAACCTTAACCTATTGACTGCTAACCCTAACCCTAAGTCCTAACCCTAAAACAGCCTCTTGAACTTGTGGGGACCAGAAAAAGGTCCCCACCTTGTGTAATTTCCCTCATCTTTCTATCCTTGTGGGGACATTTGGTTCTCACAAAGATAGTAATACACGCCCACTCACACACACACACACACACACACACACACACGTCTGCCTTCCTGTGATAATGAATCACAAACCAGCTCAATCATCAGACTGCCTGGCTTAGAGAACGATGCTAATAGTTTTACCCCCCCCACACCACGGTCTGGGTCAGGGTTTGTTTTTATCCAGGCTTTCATGAGCTAATCAGGCTCGTGTGTTTACACCCGGGTGAGTGCATCACAATTTAAGTGCTGCTAATAATTTTACAGCGTCATCTGACCATGCTTATTAGTGTGGCATGCAGAGGAAATAGACATGCCTGTGTGTGTGTGTGTGTGAGTTCGATCTGTGTGTGGTGTGTATTTGTGTGTGTGTGTGTGTGTCCACGTCGTGTTGTGTGTATGTGTCAGCGTCTGGTGTGCAGTCTGTGTGTGTGCAGCACGTCTGTGTCAGTGTCTTGTGTGTGTGTGTGTTTCTGCAGCTTTTGCGTCTGTGTGTGTGTGTGTGTGTGCGTGTCCAGTGTCTGTGTGTGTGTGTGTGTTTCGGCAGATTCTGTGTGTGTGTGTGTGCAGTGTCTGTATGTGTGTGTGTGAGGGCTGGTGTGCATGTGTGTGTATGTGTGTATGAAGTTTGGCGTGCATGTGTGTGTGGGTGTTCATGCCTCTTTTAGAAACAAATAGACAACTTTCGCAATGCCGGGCTCTTGATAAGGCCCAGTCATACCTAACAGACCTCAGGTCTGCCCGGTTGGAAGCAGACTCAGATGACAGGATTAGCATTGCGTTTCAACATACAGCACCTCCAGCTTAGTCTGACGGCAAAACCATAACACATCCAAGGAACAACAGGGACCGTGCCTCCCTGAACAGCACCTTTAGGATATTTTAATACGATGCCTTCATGCGTGATTAGATACACAGGTGACCCGATGGGTATGGGGGTGGGGGGGGGGGAGGCTGATCCTTCTAAAAAGTGTTTGTTGTCATCGCAGTCACTGCATGAAAAAGACGGAGTTTCAGGAAGATATCCGACCTGCTAAACTTCTGAGAAATCTGGGGTGTGTCGGTAGTGAGCGGTAGTTTCCCCCGTGGCGACGCGTATTTCCAAGAACTTCTGCACACTCCCGGGCCCACGTCCGTGACCGGGGATTTCTGCGCTCGGATACTCCCCATTAATTTGTCGACTCATGCCCGCGCTGAAATTTCACAGCGTGTCCTGAGACGTGGACGGCCGTGTCTTGGCAATTTAATGCCAAGAGCCTGGACAAAGAACACCTCGGTGCACGAAACTATGTCCGCTTCCGACACAGGCACATGCCACGCAAGCCGCACACGCCACACACGCCGCACACACCGCACACGCGTGTCCGTGCAGTAAACGCGTCAGACCGTTTCACGCAGCGAGCGGCACGGTCCATCACAGGGCATCACATCCTGACCTTGCCGGCGGTGACAGGGGACCACAGCCCCCCGGGTGCCTGCGTTTGACTGACAGGAGAACTGCACTGGAAGGGGGGACAGGGGCTCCGTCCTCATTGCCCAGTGCCCCAAGTACAAGCCTCAGGTGCTTGCTGTTTGGGGGTTCAGGACCTGGTTTTTGCTCTTTTTCTGCTACTCTGGAAAGCATCTTTGTGACACTTTTCTGTAAAAAAAAAAAAAGCACTATATGACTAAAATTGATTTGATTTTGATTTGATGCAGGACTCACATTGCTGCCCTAAATCTGCAATATTTGCTCGATCTTTAAATCGCCTCAACTTCAAGCCCCACAAGCCTCTCAGCGATGAGTCAGGGATGTGCTGCTGGTGCGAGGTCAAACTGTACCGGATATTCGGCGCTAACTTACACGTGCTAACGAAGCTTTCAGGCTCTTTCGCTGAAGGACAGAGAGAGAGAAAAAACAGACGCCCTGCTCCTACCCACGTTCCCCTCCGCTTAAAAACATCACCCCCCAGGGCCGGCGTTTTAAGCGGCGTCCCGGTTTGTGAAAACGAGCGGCGCGAGCGGCAGGATATCTGCGTTTGGGAACGGGGCAGAGGGCCGGGACGAGGCTCCGGGCCTGCAGGGGAGAATGGAACCCGCCGCTGAGAGAGTGGACTGAGTCGCGCGCGGAGATTAACACTGCAGCTGCTGAGATTCACAGCATGAACCCCAGCGTGAGGAGAAAAAACACTGAAGAAATCCGCTGAGCGTGATGACACACAGCAAGGAGAATAAGATCTTCAGCGCAGCACAGCGTAGCACAGCACAGCACAGATCAGCACAGCACAGCTTTATATGACACTGCTTACCACAGCACATCACACTTTAACACAGCACAGCACTGCACAGTACAACACAGATAACACAGCATAACACCGCACAAAACAGCACAACACAACAGCACAGCACAGATCAGCACAGCACAACTTTATATGACACCGCTTAGCACAGCACACTTCAACACAGATAACACAGCATAACACAGCACAGAACAGCACAACACAACACAGTAGTATCAGAACCACGTATCTGTGGATAAAATCACTGTGCGGTCACACGGCACACGCCAGCACCGAGAGAGAGCCACCTGCACCCCTCTACCAGGCTCCGGGCAAGGTTAGGGACCCCCCTCCCATCCCCCCTCCCCCCACCCCCCCGTTTCAAACCAGCCCAGCTCGAGAACCCGCTCCTCTGGGTTAGGTCTGTGAGCCAACGAAGAGTGTGGATCAGTGCTAGCCTGTTAGCCTGTTAGCGAGAGACGGGGGGGGGGGTGAGTCTACCTTTTGAACAATAACAGCTCCCAACACAATCTGTTTCTCACCATTAGCAGGTTTGCGCAGTGTAATTACAAGAACAGCCATCAGCAGCTTTTTGAGTTTTGTCTTTTACATAATTGTGCTTTTTGTTTTACATAATTGTGCTCGAAGTATTGCATCACTTTGCATAGTACGCATTCAATAATTTAAATGATCAAAACAAGGGTACGTTAGATTTTTATTATAAGAGCTAGATCAAAGACTTCCCTTGTTAAAAAAACGCTTGTTCTCTTATTGCAACAAAAATCATGGATATAAACCATGTATTTAATATATTGCTTTCCCATTAACAGTACATCCAGACATAGAAACATGTCAAGGATAGCAATGGCACTGTGCTCTACATTAGCTTTCTTCCCTGTGTAGTATTGGAAAGCTGGTTTTCATAAAGGCTCACGAGAACCAGTGTCCACAACCCTAACCCTAACTCTGACCCTAACTCTAGCCCTCTAACCCTAACCCTCCTTCTCACCCATCTGAAGTATTGTGTATTTACTTGTTTAAACGAGGGGGCCCCATGTTATCTGCAAAGGGCCGATGTGGTTGGGCCGTTTGTTTCAGCCCAGCACTAATGACACCTGATTTCTGCTCATCAAGGTCTTGATTGAAACCCACGATAAGCTAACAAGGTGAATCGGGTCTTGATTGAAAACCACGATAAGCTAACGAGGTAAGTCGGGTGTCGTAGATGCAGGCGCAGGATGAAAACAAAAAAAAAAAACGTGCAGGCACCTCGGCCCGTTCTGGATAAGCCTGCTTTATAGCATTGCTCATCGACTCCCGTTATGTAACTGTGAAGACTGTCATAAAGGACACAGGCAAAGCAGGACGCTGAGCTGAGCGTTAGCTTCAAGCTATTTTTACAGCAAAGCCTGAAGCTGCAGTCCAATCTTTCAGCTCTAGATCCTCGCCGCTTATGTCCTCCCACACACACACACACACACATGCACGTGTGCACGCATATACACACACACACAGTAAACACACACAAACACAGACCGATGCTTCGGGAACGCAAAGCGGGGTGCAAGTATACACAAACAAAGGCACGCACGAATGCTCACACACACGCACACACATTAAGGGATAAAAATAGCCTTGTGTTGTTGCTGATAACCTGACGACAGAGCGCGCTGGCTGTGGAAACGCTCCCCAGCTCTGCATCAGATCCCTGCGCCGCACCGTTTGTCTTGGGGAAGGCTATTAATAGGCTGCGAGCGGCCACTTACATAATCCTGGCAGGAGGCATTCTGGGCCTTGCGCAGGCCGAGCGAACAATGCCTCTCCGCCGGGCTGCAGGCACGTTACACAGGCAGCCCCCGAACCGGGAGGCACACGGACCTCGTGCAAAACACAGCGACTGTCTTTTAAAACGCACACGTGCACGCACACTGAACACTCACACTGAACACTGAACAAACTGGTTTTTTACAGTGTAAAGTGTGTGGGGAACGAGACACGAGGGAGAGGGATACAGAGAGAGAGAGGGAGAGAGAGAGGGAGAGATAGAGAGGGAGAGAGAGGGAGAGGGATAGAGAGCGAGAGAGAGAGGGATAGAGAGGGAGAGAGAGATAACTGAGAGAGATGGAGAGATAGATAGAGAGAGAGACAGAGAGATGGAGAGGGAGAGAAGGAGAGAGAGAGAGAGAGGGAGAGGGGAAGGGAACAGGTGGTATTTACACGTAAGTGTAAAGCATCCTCAGCAAGACGCTGCTGCTGCTCGAACTGGAAAAAAAATAAGAAAAAAAAAGAAAAACGCAGCAATTAAGGGGTAAGAGGGGTAATTAAGGGGTAAGAGGTAATTAAGGGGTAAGAGGTTTTCTCGTAAAAACTACGGTGCCGAAGCCCCTTAAACGGACCGGCCCGCTGCGCTGGTCTCTGCTCTCCGCTCGGGGGGTGACGTCGTCGTCTCCCGGTGACTCACCGAGCCGCTGGAATAGACCCTGGAGGGCTTTTACATTCGACCGCTCTCTCTGACATTTTCCACAGCCGCACAAAGGCCTCCGATGCAGCCTCCTCGTCCGCTACACGCACGAGCAAAATGGCCTCCGATGCAGCCTCCTCGTCCGCTACACGCACGAGCAAAATGGCCTCCGATGCAGCCTCCTCGTCCGCTACACACACAAGCAAAATGGCCTCCGATGCAGCCTCCTCGTCCGCTACACGCACGAGCACAATGGCCTCCGATGCAGCCTCCTCGTCCGCTACACACACGAGCAAAATGGCCTCCGATGCAGCCTCCTCGTCCGCTACACACACGAGCAAAATGGCCTCCGATGCAGCCTCCTCGTCTGTTACACACACAAGCACAATGGCCTCCGATGCAGCCTCCTCGTCCGCTACACACACAAGCAAAATGGCCTCCGATGCAGCCTCCTCGTCCGCTACACACACGAGCACAATGGCCTCCGATGCAGCCTCCTCGTCCGCTACACACACAAGCAAAATGGATGACACGGCGGTGTGACACGGCGGTGTGGCACGGCGACGTAGCGGCAACGTGTTTTCAACGTTGCAGAAACGCTATTCATCCACCCCCCCTCCCCCCCCCCCCCACGCACCCCGACCTCACCGATGCCAATAGAAACAGTGGGTGCTTGACTTTATGCTGAGCATCACAGTTTTTGTTTTTTGTTTTTTTTGGAGTACCTCCATTAGGGCACCTCGTCATCGTCCCAGCACCATCCGGGTTCGGGACAGATGGTGCTCGGGGACGGGACAGGGCCCAACGTGAGAACTGTTGGGGGCGCGGGGCGGGTTGGAGTCTCCTCTGGCACACTGGCAGCGCACGAGGACCACGAGAAAAAATGGCGCACTAGCGCAACCGAAAAACGTGCGTACCCAAAACGGCTCCGAGGCACGGCCGAGCTCCACCCGAGCGAACCGCCATGAGAGACAAAACCCCAGAGACAAAAACCCGACCCGCCATGTCCCCAACCCCAGAGACAAAAACCCGACCCGCCATGTCCCTAACCCCAGAGACAAAAACCCGACCCGAATTACAAACCTCTTCCCCCTCTCTCTCTCTCTCTCTCTCTCTCTCTCAGGCTCTCTCTCTCTCTCTCTCTCTGCAGTAACAGCCTTTGTCGCACGCCCCGCCGTTCCCCCGCCATCTCTGTTCTCCTGTCACTCAGCTTTAAGGCGCTGTGATTTTCGCGCTCTGCAGCGGCGCGTGGAGTTCCTCGATTTTCTCCCATGTCACTCACAAAAAAAAAAAAAGTGTTTGTCAGATACTGCGGGCCACTTAGCAGTAAGACAAAATCTCATATCATACTCATGGCCTGGTTCGTGGGAAAAAAAGAGCACTTCTTACTAAAGAGCAGCTTCCGCAAAGACAGACAGACAGACAGACGGTCGCCCTAACTCAGGAGCAGAAGATCAGTGCATCTGTAAGCAGTGCCCGTAAACATTACACTACATTTATTTGGCAGACGCTTTTATCCAAAGCGACGTACAATAACTGCATACCGAAGGTCACTGGAGCAACTGCAAAACACAGGTCCGATAACGTACAACAAGGGTCCCATAATGTACAACAAAGGTCACATAAGGTAAAACAAAGGTCGAATAAGGTACAACAAAGGTCCCATAAGGTACAACAAAGATCCGATAAGGTACAACAAAGATCCGATAAGGTACAACAAAGATCGGATAAGGTACAACAAGGGTCCCATAAGGTACAACAAAGATCCGATAAGGTACAAGGTGTAAACAGTGTAGTGCAATGTTCCCGGCCTCTCACATGTTCTTTTGTGAATAGTAGGAGCCTGTTTGTTATGAGGATGTGTGCATGTGTGTGTGTGTGTGTGTGTGTGTGAGTGTGTGTGCATGTGTGTGTGTGTGAGTGTGTGTGCATGTGTGTGTGTGTGATAGTGTGTGTGCATGTGTGTGTGCGTGTGTGTGTGTGTGAGTGTGTGTGCATGTGTGTGTGTGTGAGAGTGTGTGTGCATGTGTGTGTGTGTGCTTGTGCGTGTGAGTGCGTGTGTGTGAGTGCATGTGTGTGAGTGTGTGTGTGTGTGTGTGCGTGCTTGTGTGTGTGCATGTGTGTGCATATGCCCGTGTGTGTGTGAGTGCGTGTGTGAGTGTATGTGTGTGAGTGTGTGTGTGTGTGTGCGTGCCTGTGTGTGTGCGTGCGTGTGTGAGTGCGTGTGTATGTGCATGCGTGTATATGTGTGTGTGTGTGGCGTGGGGGGGGGGGGGGGCAATTAGAGTGTGTTTAATTTCCTTGGTATGCCTCCCTAACGAGCCCCGCGCTGGCGGGGCGCGGAAACAGCCCTCGCTGCGTCACGTCCTGACGCAGGTCTATTGTCAGAGGGGCGGCCCGATCATCGCACGGGCGAACGGCGGAAAAAAAAAAAACAAAAACAGAAAAAAAACGAAGAGTTTGCCAGCGCAGCCAGGCCAACGCTTTTCCAGAACTTTCGCTGAAGATGAGAGGACAGGGGAGGAGTTATGGGGGGGGGGGGGGAAGGGGGGGACGGGGGTAACATCCTGTCCAGGTCGCTCCGGATTCCTTTGTTCAGAGTTCAAAATTCATCCGTTGCCATTGCAACCGAGTCGCGCAGCAGAACAGCAGAACCCCACAATGCACTCAAATAAATCTCTGGAGTCAACTGGAGCTCCCCGTGGACATTTTCTTTCTTTCTTTCTTTTTACTTTTTTTTTTTGAAGTAATCTTGAGGGGAAAAAAAATGCTGCCTCCTCTTGACATGGTTGTTTTTTTTTTGTGCCTGGTCTGCATGTTGTCCAAGATCACATGATGCTGCTGCTGCCGCGTTTGTGCAGTAGTGACTGGTCAAAGTCCAGCGGGCCTGATTGCGCGAACAGTAGCAGGCAGACTTAAACGAGCGCTGTTATCACTCTGCTGCAAACAACTGGAGTACGCAATTAGCAAGGTGATCAACGGCAATGACGAGCGGCACTGTCTTTCCTCTGTTTCTCTCACTCACTTCTCACTCACTACTCTCGTCTTTTTCCTGCTAGTTTCCTTCCTCTCTTCCCCTCTTTCTTTGAAATCAGAGACGTCCTTCTTTCCGATCTACTTCTGAACGAGATTAGAGGGAACAGCTAATTTAATAGAGAATAAGTCACACCGAACAACTCCACAGACACATATCCCCCCACATGCAAGCACACACACACACACACACACAAACACACTGACTCAGATTAACACAATTAATAACATCCGTGCTGGCACACCCAGCTCTCCACACACCCTAATAAAAACAAACAGGCTCACGGATATAAATAGAAACACTAACACACAACACACGCACATAGAGGCGCGTGTGCGCGTGCGCGCACACACACACACACACACACACACACACACAGACCGGAACGGGCTGGAAATATGAGTAGCGCAGGGCGCTAGCCGCTCTTAACGCCCCCGTGTCGTCCTCTCGGGGTGGTTGTGCAAGTGCACCGGCGGAACGTTGCAGAAACATTGCACACACGTTGGACTAATCAACAGGGACATCACCGCAACACAACACAACACAGCACAACACTACACAGCACAGCACAACACAGCACAACACAACACAGCACAGCACAGCACAGCACAACACAAAACAGCACAACACTACACAGCCCAGCACAGCACAGCACAACACAGCTCAACACAACACAACACAACACAGCACAACACTACACAGCACAGCACAACACAGCACAACACAACACAGCACAGCACAGCACAGCACAACACAAAACAGCACAACACTACACAGCCCAGCACAGCACAGCACAACACAGCTCAACACAACACAGCACAACACAGCTCAACACAGCTCAACACAACACAGCACAATACAACACAGCACAGCACAACACTACACAACACAACACAGCACAACACAGCTCAACACAACACAGCATAACACAGCTCAACACAGCACAGCACAAAACACAACACAACACAACACAGCACAGACAGGGACATTAGAGCAGTTTTGAGCGTGACTGTGTTCAACAGTGCAGGCACAGGCCACTGTTTCTCAACTCCGAGACCATCCCTACAGCAGTCAGGCTTCCCTCATGCCAACTGAAGTTTATTGCATCACATACAGACGATTCCGATTGCTTCCGAAAAATCACACCCTGCTGATAGCTCAGCTTTCTTCTGACCTCTCTCTCTCTCCCCGCAGTGGAAGACATCCATATTCTAGTGGACCCAGGACCAGAGAGGACATCTCACAACATGAGAATATGATGTAATATGAAGAAATAGATGATGTGAATAGTTCTCTACATTCATGACACAGCTAACTCGATTGATCTATTTCCAAAATACAAGTCACCTCACACAACGGGTTCTACAGGCCCATGGTGGTATCACAGTCCCCTTTCCTCTACATTCCTGTTAGGAAGACACGGCCAGGGAAGGGGGGTGGGGGGTTGTTTTTGAAGGTAAAGGGAAGCACAGGGAGGCGGTGGCGGTGGGTGAAAAGGGATGGGGTTATCATTTCGCCCCAGGGGGAAGGGGGCGTCTATGAAAAGTCTCCTCTTTTATATATATATATATATATATATATATATATATATTTTAAGCTATTAATAGCCGTCCCCTCGCGGTTTAATACCCAGCTGAAGGCTGGAGCCACTTCGCCCAGCGGAAACCACGGAAACGGCCTCTCCGCTGTGCTCGGAGCGCGTGATTGGCAGGGAATGACAGAGTGAATGCTGGGAAAATGCGAGAGCGGGCACTTTGTGGAGTGCCGTACTGTTGCCCGGGGGGCAATTATGGATTACAGATATGAGTCACACAACTGACAGTCACCCCTCGCTCTCTCTCTCTCTCACTCTCTTTTCCTTTCTCTCTCTCTCTCTCTCTCTCCAACTAGGTTTCCACCTTCAGTAAGGCCCAGAGGTCTCCATGGAAACCGGATCCAGCCTCAGAGTTCAGGCTGCAGAGTATCAACGAGAGAGAGAGAGAGAGAGAGAGAGAGAGAGAGAGAGAGAGGAGGGCGGCTGTGAGGTGTCAGAAGAGATAGAGGTGCCAAAAAAAGAAGGGAAAATGAATAAAAGAGACAGAGAGAGAGGGAGAAAAGAGAAGCATGCGATCCAAAGGGAGTAAACTCATAGCTTGTGCGAGTGTGGCGTTAGCGGCAGTCGGTCTTTCTCCAGGTACCGGCCCCTCTCTGTTCTCCGCTGACTCACTCTGAAGTGATCCTCACCAAGGCCAAACTCGTCTCCACGGAAGTCAGCTCCTTTCATTTTTCCTTTTGTTTGCGTGTGCGTGTGAGTGCGAGTGTGAGTGTGTGCGTGCGCATGTGTGTGAGTGTGTGTGAGTGTGTGTGTGTGTGAGTGAGTGTGTGTTTGTGTGTGAGTGTGTGTGTGTGTGTGTGTGAGTGAGTGTGTGCAAAATGAGGAAACACAATGTACCCATGTGCCACCCACAAACAAATTAAGTGGCGCACAATTGCATTGGGTTTTGCTGTTTTAACGACGAGGAACATTACAAAAAAAACGCAGAGATACAGACAGATACGCGAAATACCGCGATTCAAAATGAGCCCCTTTTGAGAGGAGCCGGGCTTCCGAGCCCCGAACCCAAAGACCTCTTCAGCAGCCAGCTGCGTTTGGAGCGGGCCCCAATTCAGCCGCTCGTGCAGAAGGAAGCGGCTAATTACACCGTGTTCCTTGACAGGGCGCACTTAACCTTATTTAAATCTTAACTCGTTACACTCATTATTATTATTATTTTAATCTCCTGTCCCCTTCCTTTGCTACCAGTTTGGAACAGGCAATCGTGCTGGTTGGAAAGTCCCCACTGTCACGTGCTTTTTCCATTCAGGAGAGCACAGACAAGTAAAAAAAATAAAAAATAAAAAATCTCTTTACCACCTTTGCTTAGTAGGCCTATTTGGAATGTTGTTTTTTTCTTTTCTTTCTTTCTTTCTCAACATTCCAAGTCAGTGTTCTATAACGCCGTCGCATTCAGTTGCCGGAAGTGACTGTGACATCATCATCATCATCAGAACGTTTCGTTAAGAACATTCCGGCCATGTATTTGCCACTTCACAATATAAAGGGCTAAGGCCCCTACTGTCAGGCCTCGGTCATATTTCGCCCTGAACGTTTTTTTGTTGGCGGGAAGTGCCCTCCTTGTGTCGGACGCGCAAGTTGGCGGGGGGATGACTGCCGGTGCACGAAAGGACACCTGAGGAGCATTAAATGCACTCAAATAGCAATCATGTGCCATTCTGTGCCAGCCCACATGGGCAACTACGGAGAAAAAACACACCCGCCAGAAGAGCGCAGAACTACCCGGTGGTTGTGTTTTCGAGATGTAGGCAGGCAGTCGGCAGGTTTTAAAACCGGCTTCCCTTCGGACAAATGGAAATGACGAAGGAGGCGCTGACCTCGGGCGTGGCTGCGAGGGGCCTTGGGGTCTGAGGCTGTTCCCGAAATTAAACAAAAAGATGCAAAGCACCGTTATGGACCCGCTGCGGGCGGAGCGGGGCATTTGAATGGTTTTGGCTCGTGAGATCACCATGTGACAAACAACTGTGTCCTGCCCGCCCTTAGGGATATGGATTATACTGTAATATGTTATATATCTGTGGACCTACGTGGAAAATATTATGAAACACATATTCCTCAAGAGTGTAAACATATATTCCTCAAGAGTGTAATATGTTAATCTTAAATTGGCAATAATTAGAATATTTGCAAATCCATTATGAAGTGTTATGGTATATAGGTAATAAGTGTGTATTTTACAATATATTCCAGTCCCATAAGAGTTTATGAAAATACTTTATGGAGTTGCCAAAAAACGGTGAGATCTTATTTAAATAAAACACTGCAGTCCTGCTTTGGCCCCCCTGGTCTCGTCATCGCTACCGGCAACCGGCCCGCCCGCCCACGCACCCCTCAGGACAGGGAGAGAGAGAGAGAGAGAGAGGGAGTGTGAGAGAGAGACAGAGAGCTAGACAGGGAGTGAGTGAGAGAGAGAGAGAGAGAGAGAGATAGAGAGAGGCTCTTATGCCTTAAAAGAAGAAATGTAGAGTGTGATGGGAAAGCAATTGGTTATCAGAGCAGAGGAGAAAGGGTCCAGTTTCTACCCCCCCCCCCCATATCCATCCCTCTTCCCTGTGGTTACATTCAGAATACAGTAAAATAACCCCCCAGCCATTCACAACAATGCCGTGGCTCAGCAGCTCTGGAGGTTAAGTCATGGTCGTCCAGAGCAGCTGCTCACTGTTGACCTTGGGCTTCCGTCCTGCTAGCGCTGCACCCGCCAATGACATTTGGGCCAACGCCGTTATTCATGGGCCCCATGGTGAAGTTGGGGGGCGGGGGGGGGGGGGTCACACATTGACCCCCTCTGAGGGATGCTTCACTGCAGGGTCACCTTTCACCAAGAGGGATGTGCTGAATGTGTTATTGGGGGGTTTGTTCTGTTTATTGTGATGTCACGGCCCTTTCTATTGTGATGTCACCTACCACTGTTCCAGGCTAAAGCCATTGTGGTGAATCTGTTATTGGGGGGTCTGTTCTATTTATTGTGATGTCACGGCCCTTTTTATTGTGATGTCACATTCCATTGTTCCAGCCTAAGCCACTGTGGTGTAAATGTTCTTGAGGAGTTAACGGGTGGGTTCTAAGTCGCGGGGAAAAAACAGAAATGGCAAAAATGTCTTTCACCATGAATGATTGGAGGGCCACAGGGAACATTTACAGAACCATAACAGAACTGTTCCCAGTTATTCCAACAGTCAAGGAGATTAAACGTTCCACCTGAAAAACTGGAATGAAAAGGAAAAAAGCAGCCTGTCTTCCATTTGGTTTCTCTTTGCATGGAAAATCGCGCGTAGCAGGTAAACAGCTTGGAACCAACATACGCTTCCAACATTTGGAGTGAAGACCTCCAGAATGGTAGATTTCCAGGAACAGGGTTAGGCTGCCCTGCTCTATGTGTTGAATGAGGTGTCGCTTTGCTAGGGTTGGAGTGAAACACTACAGGATGGTAGATCTCCAGGAACAGGGTTAGGCTGCCCTGCTCTAGCTGTTGAATGAGCTGCACTTTGTTAGGGTTGGAGTGAAAACCTTCAGGATGGTAGACCTCTAGAGACAAGGTTGGGCTGCCCTGCTCTATGTGTTGAATGAGGTGTGGCTTTGCTAGGGTTGGAGTGAAAATTTAAAGGAGATTAGATCACCAGGGACCAACAGGGCTGGGCAACCCGCCCAGTTAAAGGGACATTAACTACAGGTGGACACAAAGACACGGGCTGTTGGGACACGGGGGCGATATAGCTCAGGAGGTAAGACCGATTGTCTGGCAGTCGGAGGGTTGCCGGTTCAAACCCCGCCCTGGGCATGTCGAAGTGTCCTTGAGCAAGACACCTAACCCCTAACCCCTAACACCTAACTTTGGATAAAAGCGCTATATAAATGCAGTCCATTTACCATTTACCACAGAAGGCTATGGAGAGCGGCCTCACCGGCCCCAGCTGGGCACTCACCCTGGACGCAGAACTTGAGCTCCTTGGCGTCGGTCACGGTGGTCATCGGCGCCCTCTCTGGCACCTTCTTGCTCATGCGGTTGTAGTTCCGCCTCTTCTTGGTCTCGCCCCAGAGGTTGGACCCGCCGTGCATGCTGGGAATGTTGAGGACGGCGATGCCCTCCAGGGAGGTGCTGCTGAGGTCCAGGATGATGCCGTCGCACTGAGGAAGGGAGAGGAGGGTTTTTGGGGGAACATGCGGATGACAAAAAATGAGCAACCGGCATTTCAACCCTAAATTGGCACCCCTTATTCTACTAATTAGCAGCTTAGCAAGATCTCTAGTCGAATGAGGTGTGCATTGTTAGGGTCGGAGTGAAAACCTACAAGGTGGTAGATCTCCAGGAGCAGGATTGGTTACCACTGACTTAGACACACAGGACACCATGAATCCCACACCTCCCTGAGTAGGTTTCACAGAGCAGGAAACTGACTGGTCTGAACAAACAAGACAATGGACCAGAGAACAGGCCTTAATGCCACTTAGTACACAAGCGTGAGCCGTGCTCCATTGAGGCATGATTGATGGGATGAGTATTGATAGTTCATCGTTGGCTAACAGGAAACAAAAGCTGAAACCCCATACACTCCTTTCACTAACCAGTAACCTTCTTGTTGACGACAGTTCAGATCATTAAGTATGATTGTAAACTTGGAATAAAAATAAAATGAAAAAACAAATCACTTAAAAAGGGCCCAAACATCCACACAGACTGATTATACTACAAACAAATTAGATACTGGGGGCACTTCAACAGGACTGCAGAAGAGAACACATTGAGCCGACGGGTAAAAAGATTTCCCCACTTTCAAATAAACAGCAGCATATGTTCTTCATGTTGATTCAGAAAATGTGAAGATCTGCTTAAGCAGAACTCCACACATTTTTAGCTCCATGACGATGTGGAACGCACACCCCCCTTCAACCCCCCCCCCCACAGCCCCCCACCCCCTCTCCATCGTCTGCCCAGGCAACAAATCCCACAATCCAATGAAGGGGCCATCAGCCTAATGAAAGTAAAATTTAATATCTTCCGGTAAGTACACCGCTGAAGAGCACCTGGCCTTAGCATTCGACCTGCTTCAAGCACAGGCCTGAAACCAGCCCGGAATCCAAAAAAGGCCAAAGTGCACTGTGACGTGAACATTCTAATTAAGGGCAATGAATCAGCTGGTTACCTTACTTCACTCACCTTTGCTAGGCGAAGACAGTTGCAGAAAGGACTATGAATTTGTATACGGTGAATGCCTTTATGATTGATTAATTAATAGAGCTGTGCTTAAATAATTCCTATTTCATTTATGGCTGCAGACGGTCCAATAGGTGCATCCTTATTTACCTGTTTTATGTCTGAGAAATCAAAACTTCCTCAATGAGAATTGTCTTCCAAAAATGGAACGAAGAATTTTGTGAGCAGCAACCCCTCTGTCTCAACAAGACAAGATGAGACAAGTCTAGATGGATGCTACCTGGACATCATTTCAGACACCCCCCCCCCCCCTGCACCCCCCCGCACCCCCCCGCCATGTAAACCCTTTTCTGGTTCTTCTCCTCCAAATATAACACAAGATCAAAATATTAGCAACATTCAGCTGAAGCCGTATCCTACACTATCCGAATTAAAACTAAATTGAATGGAATTCTCGGCTCAACCTGGAAAGTCTTCCTAAATGCCTTGACTTTAAAAGTACAAGTCTGGTGTTGTCTATTACCTGTCAGCTGTCTGGGAGACTGATCTACCAAGCACAGGCATATTTATCACCCTCTCAGACGCTTCAGGGTCCAAAAAAAAAAAAAAAAAAAAAAAAAACCCACAACAGTATTTTGGGAACATAAGGCAAGACTGACATAAAAACATCTACTGGAAACAGTTTTCGATGTCAGTTTATATTTTGACGAGCTTTAAATACACTGCCTTAATTAGGCATAATGAAGCAATATATAATTTGTGGCAATTTTAAAACGGCTCCTCGTTGCATTACTCACCGATCCCTTGTGAAATTTTGCAAACACACAACATTGGGCTGACACGTTTGGCTCACTTTTTTTGGGGGGAGTATGCAAAGACATAAGAGAGAATTTTTTTTCAAAGGGTTGAAAAAAAATCACACATATTTGGACAAGGTGACTGGCCAAAAGGCAGATTCAGTCCCACACTCGGTGTGACCGGCGTCTGCAAAATATATTTTCATGATCTCATATAGGTCATACGTGCCGATTTCACTGTGCTGTGCACGATCGATACTGCGTATCGTTTTAAAAAAAACTTTTTAAAATCATTTTATC
>NC_057935.1:71286575-71349075 GCF_018555375.3 Anguilla rostrata | reverse complement strand
GAGTAAAAAAATAAATAAATAAAAAAAGATTGTCAACTACTTTGAGATAAAAGTGTCATCTGAACTATGAGGAGTAATTGATGGACAGCTGTGATTAGGAATGCAGAATCGCAAAGAACAGAAGTCAGTATCAGAACTAGGATGTATTTCTGGCCAAATTTTTATCTCTGTTCCTGACTGGTAGGGGGAGGGGGGAGGATGGTGATAGTGGCAACTTCAAAGGTTCAGCAAATCCAGTTTTCCTCTAAGGGTCTCAGTATCTACCACAAGAGCCGCGCTGAGACTTCAGTTTAACAGGGTAGCGACTCAGTGCAGGTAAGTATGCAGGTAAGTGTGCAGGTAAGTGTGCAGGTAAGTATGCAGGTAAGTGTGCAGGTAAGTACGCTCCGTTCAGTTATCTCCAATGACGCTTCGACGAATTACAGACACGTGCATCAGGGTTCAGACTAACAAACAGCTGAAGAATGTACAGCAGCAACGGCAATACAGAGTGATGGGAGAGGAAGAACACAGGAACACATGCTCATGCAATATGGGCGGCAGTGTAGTATAATGGCTAAGGAGTTGGTCTTGTATCCTAAAGGTCACAGGTTCGATTCCCTGGCAGGACACTGCCGTTGTACCCTTGACCAAGGTACTTAACCTGCATTGCTCCAGTATATATCCAGCTATATAATTGGATACAATGTAAGTCGCTCTGGATAAGAGCGTCAGCTAAAATGCCTGTAGTGTAATGCGATTCTCCATGTGCAAGTGCAGTGAACGCCACTGCGTTTCTGTAATTATAGCACACACTGTGCGTTCCTCTGTCTGCCAGTTGTAATTACTATCTCAGTTTTATACGCTTATTTTGAACAATTTTTCATCCTCATTTTTAACTTCTTTTTTTTCTCCTCCGAATCTGGAATGCGAAATCCTGAGTACAAAAAGTCCCTTGCCTCAACAGAGCCCTTTTTTCCCCACTTCACAGTTCGCTAGCTCAACTGCGCAGCCATTGGCCCAGGGGGCTGTCTATCATACAGGGCTGGTGCAGGAACTGCACAGCCATTGGCCCAGAGGGCTGTCTGTCATACAGGGTTGGTGCGGGCAGACCACAGATCCGCGATCAGCCAGACGAGCCCTCCCCCCAGGGCAGGGTGTTAGTGATGCCCCGGGGGTACTACTGCCCACAACCATCACCAGCCCGATCAAATCAGGAGCTCACACTACACTCAGTCTTTCTCTCTAGTCCAGTCCAGGGTTGCACAACTCCAGTCCTGGAGGGCTGGTCCACCCGCTGGTTTTTGTTCCAACCAAAAACCTTAGTTTTAGCTTTTCCCAACAGCTCTGGTTCGCTGCTGCACTCAAGCACAGGTCAAGTCTTCAGGATACGCTCGCGGTCTGTGACCGTACCTGGTGCTTACGCAAAAGTCAGGTCAAGATACGACCGAGCAAATTAAATAATTAAGAGCAGAAGTTGGCACAGAACTCCTGAAGCGGATAAGCCCTTGTTGTGGACCCGTGATTTAATCTCTCTAATCTCCCACAAGCTCACCTCAAAGGACCCATTCACCTTTGAGCTGATACCCATCTCTCTGTATCCACATACAGTATACACCCCATCTCTCTCTTTCTCCTCAGATATTGGGCCTCATTCACAAAACTTTTCTTAAAGTGTTCTTACTTTTGTTCTTAAAAATATTTCTACAAAAAAACAATATGGGATTCATGACATATGTGCAGACCTTTGTTTTTGTGCTTATTCCAGGTATATGAGATGACGAATGCTGACTGTTTGTAAATTTTTATGTGCAATCATGTGTGTTCATGTGATTTGCATAAGGAAACAGCCGTGAACAAATACAAATAAGGAAAAAATTTGAATGGCGAAATGATCTTGGAAACGTTCTTACAAACAGTCTACGATCAAATGTGATCGTACGCACGGTTTATGAATGAGGCCCATCGTCTCTACATGTAAATCTTAGCTCTCTGCTTCTCCACGCATATCCCCATCTTTACAAATATGTATATGTTGCAAAAAAGCACACAGTAAAATGTCCAGTGTTAATTCAACTCTAAAAGAGTACAATTGAGTCCAACGGGGGACCATATGAATTTAGAAAAAGAGCTGATTTAACACTGAACATTTTACAGTGCAAGCATGTTCAGGACGGTCAAGAGATGTCTTTTAAGCTGTTCCTGTTTCATGTACAGAGCTGCAGAAAAGATATGTAGTCTCACGCTGCCCTCTCATTGGCCAAAGCAAGTGTTGGGTTGGCGGGGGGGGAGGGAGGGAGGGGAGGTGAGGGGAGGGGAGGGGAAGGGGAGGGCAGGGTGTGAATGCTGAAACGGTATAATGCTGGCCTGTGATCCTGAATAATCCAATCAGATAACTCATTTCCAAATGCCCCAGGCGCCCTATTAGCAGAGTAGAAAGGCAATTGGAATTCTCATTGCTTGTTTGTTTGCCTTCATCCAAACAAACGAGGATGAGGATGCATTTTAAACTGCAGCAGCTCCAGGCCACAGCCTTGTGATGCGTTCACACGGCAACCACTTTAAACCTACTGCAGCGGGAACAAAACACTTCGAAACCCGTTTGATAAAATTTGCGCTGAGAATATTACCAAGTAATCTGACAGAAGGAAATAACCTATGCATCAGCTCCAGTTTCTACCTCTTTGAGTACTTTATGGTATCGTATCAAATCAAATATTATTTGTACAGCGCTTTTTACAGAGCACTGTCCCAAAGGCGCTTTACAGACTGAAACTGAAGAAATGATTGGGCAGGAACCAGGCCTGAACCCCCAAAAAACAAGCAGTGAGTTAAAAAAAAAAAAAAAAAAATTTACTCTCGGTGGGAAGAGGTATTTCGGACGAGGTTCCCACTGAGGATGTCCCTGTCTGAGCCGGCACTCTGTGCAGGATGTTACAGGATGTATCAGTGCGGCCCAAACTCAACTCAGACCAGCACCTGACCCCCACGGCATTCTGGGGGCCTGGAGGACAGAGAGGAAAAAAACCATCAAAAAACCACAACACGATGGCAAAAGAAAATATGGTGATAAGGATATGGTGATAAGGAATGGTCACTATCACCCCAACCCCCCCGCACCCCACCCGACCCCACCCCAGATACACAGACAGCCCCCCCCTCCCCCAAATCACACACACAGCCACCCCCCCCCAATTTGCAGAGGGGAATTTGCCTCCAGGGGCACAGTCTGCAAAAACAGGACCCGGCGCTTCCACAGCATGTGATCTCACATGGAGAGAGAGAGAGAGAGAGAGAGAGAGAGAGAGAGGGGGAGAGAGGGAGAGAGAGGGGGAGAGAGGGAGACAGAGAGGGGACAACAGAGAGAGAGAAAAACTGAGACAGAAAAAGAGCGAGAGACAGAGAGAGAAAAAAATAGTGAGAGATTGAGAGAAACAGAGAGAGAAAATAGTTATTGTTCTTATTTATTAGTGTTTGTCAGGTTGACTGTAGGGTTGGCTTATAAAAAAATTATATATTTATTTTATTCAACTGTTTTTTGTCTTCTGAGTCATTGTTAATTGTTTCATCGTGAATGGCTTTGGCAATATTGCTTATGTACAGTCATGCCAATAAAGCCTTATTGAATTGAATTGAAAGACAGAGAGCGAGAGAGAAAGAGAGAGACAGAGAGTGGGAGAGAGAGAAGATAGAGAGGGAAACGGAGAGAGAGGGAGAGAGAGAAGATAGAGAGGGAAACGGAGAGAGAGGGAGAGAGAGAAGAGAGGGAAACAGAGAGAGAGGGAGAGAAAGAGAGAGTCTAATTTACATCAGATGTTTATCCCTCAGTCCTCAGTGTGTATAGTGTGCAATTTCTAATAATTTCTAACACACTAATTTCAGAACACACACACACACACACACACACACACACGCTGCGTGCGGTGACACTAGGGGTGATGAAACACAAACACACACGCAGAGAAGCAGGCACAGGGGACAGACCCGCGTCTCTGACCATCTTTCACCGTTACGCTCTCTCTCTCTCTGCTCTAACTCTCGAAGTCAAGCGGTTTCTCTCACAGCTCATTCTCAGGCCAATTAAATTCAGCCCCCGGTCCTGTTCAACTCCACACTTTAAAAACTGGTCCAGTGACCCTTTTCACAAGAGGCTTCATTTGCATGTCTATACAAAGTGGGGCTGGGGCTGAGATGTTTAGTTGTGAAATGGAATTCATTTGTCTATACCTGCCCATGGCTGGTCCAGGTGTTCTATACCTGACTGTGGCTGGTCCAGGTGTGTTCTATACCTGCCCGTGGCTGGTCCAGGTGTGTTCTATACCTGCCTGTGGCTGGTCCAGGTGTTCTATACCTGACTGTGGCTGGTCCAGGTGTTCTATACCTGCCTGTGGTTGGTCCAGGTGTTCTATACCTGACTGTGGCTGGTCCAGGTGTTCTATACCTGCCCGTGGCCGGTCCAGGTGTTCTATACTGGACTGAACCTGGTCCAGGTGTTCTATACCTGCCTGTGGCTGGTCCAGGTGTTCTATACCAGGCTGTGGCTGGTCCAGGTGTTCTATACCTGCCCGTGGCTGGTCCAGGTGTTCTATACTGGACTGAACCTGGTCCAGGTGTTCTATACCTGCCTGTGGCTGGTCCAGGTGTCCTATACAGGACTGAACCTGGTCCAGGTGTTCTATACCTGGCTGTGGCTGGTCCAGGTGTTCTATACCAGGCTGAACCTGGTCCAGGTGTTCTATACCTGTCTGTGGCTGGTCGAGGTGCTCTACACACACGATCCTCATGCTGCTTGCCAAAACTCTTTGGAGAGACTCACACCCAGGCAAATTCCATTCGCGGCTCGTAAAAGCGAGGCTGCTGTTGTGCGTAAGATCTCAGCGCTGTGTAAGAGCGCAGAACCGAGCGGAACACAGTGCAGCTCTGCAGTGTGTGCGCATGGTGGGCACGGTGGCACAATCTCAGAGGTTTTTTTGTTTTCTTTTCTTTTTGTGATCCTGAGAGCCTTTTTTTTTTCAGAAAAGCTCAGCCCATTCAAAGCCCATCTCAAGGCGGCTCCATTACCCCTCACAGGAGTCACCAGGGTCTGACGAAATTAAATACTTTTTGTGACAGTCTTATTTTCCTCCAATTCAGAACAGCCCCCCCCCCCCCATAACGAGCCCTTCCTCAGTCTGAGTCACAGTGTTTGCGAGGCCTCCTTGTCCCCGGCTCAGCGTAACTGTCCTGCTTACACCAATGCCCCAAGGACCGGCGCTGACTAAAACTAAGACTGATTGTGATTGTAATCGAACGAAACAAAAGCACCAGGCTTCTCAGTGGTGAGTTGGGGGGGCATGGGGGGGGGATCGTTCAGCACCTCCTGAGTCAAAACTTCCTCTCCTGTTCTCCTCCAGCCCCCAGGAGGCAGAAACTACACACCTTTCCCCATTGTGATCCAGACCTGTGATCATTAGCACCTGTGCTACTGAAACACCCCGCCCCCCCCCCCCCAGCCCTCCCCCTCACAGTCTGTCTACCAAGACTCTCATGCAGATGAGGCTCCGGCGCTGAGGTGTTGGGGTTGGGGGGGGGATTGGGAGGGGGGGTCACGTGTCACCTCTTATTGTCTCATGAGGTGGGGGTTACGGTGGGCGGGGCTGGGGGGGGGGGCAACAAAGACGGCACAGTCGGGTGAGAGCAGGCCACTCACGCGCCCAGCAGGTACCCGTTAAAACTCACACCTCTGAGACAACGCGCCCCAGCGCCGCGCCCCCCAGCCCCAGCCCCACCCCCCAGCCCCCCCCCCCGTACCTCTCTCTCTCCTGCGGCGGATCTCACGGTAAAGACCCCGGGCACCGCGGGAAAGCTGCTGATGGGCCTTTTAGAGCAGCATGACTCCACATCCAACACACACACGCACTCACACACACACACACACACACACACACACACACACTCACACACACTCACACACACACAGACACACACACACACACACACAGACACACTCTCACTCACACACACACACACACACACACACACACACGCGAGCACGTGCACACACAGACACAAACATACACAGAACAATATTACATTTTAAACTAGCATATCCAACCCTGACGGAGTCGCAGGTATGATAGAGGACGACCTGTGGTCTAGGTTACATTTATATTTCGGGGTGGTGGCTGGGATTGTTTTTAATGAAGCGACAGGGACAAACACACTGGTCAGGAGGGCCTACCTCACCAGTGTAGGCTTGAGAGGAACACCAGGGCCATTACGGAGAACAGCTGACAGCCTCTGCTAACAGCATACCTACCCTTTAAGGAGTGAGGTCACAAATATGCGATTAGAGCGTTCTCAGCGGAACATTCTAACGCTGATGTCACAATCACCACTGGTGGCTGAAAGCAGCGGAGTTCTAGAACACTGACTTTGAATTTTGAAAGAAAAAAAAAACCCTACTCTGCAAAGGGCTAACAGAGAAACAAAGTATCTTTAGTGGTGTTCCTCGCCACCCCCAAGACACTCTGCCACAAGTGTCAGGCAGTCGTTCCAGCCAAGTGGCTATTCATAGCTTAAATGAGTCCTGACAATGGTTATGATTGGCCAAGTACTTAAGCGCTAGCACCCTGGCACTCTGTCGCTGGACTGAAGAATGTTGTTGCTGGGTGTTGAATTTCGAGCCCCTGGACTATTGTACCTGTTGTATTCAATGCTGTCTGTTGTCTATTGCTGTGAAAATGCTGTATTGTTTTGCCCTAATCTGCGACTAATTGATAAATAAAATTTTCTACGAGGAATAATAAGGCATTAATCTATCTCTCTGTGCATTCAGACATATATAGAGTGTGTGGGAATAGCAGTGCACTATATATTACATTTTAATGTTCAGTCATGTAATTTTTTAAAAATGCATTCATTTATTTTTATTGCACACGTTGATGTATATTGTTATTTTTTTCTTCTAAAGCTGCAGTTTCTCTGCAATGTTGCCATAGCAGCGTTGCCTGGATCCGTGACACAATGTCAGCACTGAGAATACAGGGGACATAAACATAGCACTTCTCCCCAGAGAGTACAGAGAAGTCTGGATCTCTACTTCACAAACCCCATTCTTCCACAGAGAACACGGGCATAAACAGTCTATGCAGTCATTTAGGGCCACAAGCACCCCAGGGCCACACAATTCAAGTTTTTGACATTTTTTTGTTTGTTGGACCACTTTTAGGGCCACAGTAACATTCTTGCTCAGGCTTACCAAAACCCTGGTTGACTTATGTATGTAATCGGCTTACCCATTCAAGCATGCTCCAGAGTCACAACAGTTTATAAGAATGTAGGAATACACAGTGACGAGAACAGGCTATTCAGCCCGTCTCCAGGCCCTCCGTTTGCCTACACACGCTGTCCTATCGAATTTCAGGACAGTTCTGTGTCCCTTCTGGCCTTCGGCTGAAGTCTACAGCTCCTGCAGGCACATTATTACATTATCTGTGTACTTGATACATGCCCCTAAAACCTCTGAAGAGTAGATTTTTTTAATTCTAAGTCAGTGTTCTAGAACTCCACTGCTTTCAGTTCCCAGTAGTGACTGTGACATCAGCATCAGAATGTTCAGATAAGAGCATTCACAGCCATTATTTGTGACATCACACCTTAAAGCAGTGGTGTCAAACTCGTTGCCATGGAGGGCCGTGTGTATGCAGGTTTTCATTCCAGCCTCAGATCTTGATTATATAATTAGTTAAATTATTTGCTGAATTAGGGATGCAGGTTTGTGCACAATGGTGACCCGACGTCTATGGTGACCCGCTCTGTCTAAATAAAAATTTTCTTATATTCTGTGCTTCAATGCAGTTAAACGCATATGGCTGAATGAGTAATTGGACTCAATTAAGGCAGCATTAATTGGTTGGAATGAAAACCTGCATACACACGGCCCTCCATGGCAACGAGTTTGACACCACTGCCTTAAAGGATTGAACAGCAGGTCACGATATATGAATGTAATGTTCTGAACTGGACATTCTACTGTCGATGTAGCAGTCACCACTGGTAAATTGAAAGCTACAGAGTTCTAGAACACTGATTTTGAAAAGTTTGAAAAAAAAAACCCCCCAAAAAAAACGTACTCCTCAAAGAGTTAAGCGTCTTACTGGGCCTAGCTGTTCTGTCCAACATGGCAGTCATACACTACCTGCACGCTTCCCCAGGTGAAACACAGGTACACAGGTACACTGACCTGTGCCAGTCAGGCCCTGCTCACCTCACCTGAATCCATCAAGGAACACTCCACGTACCCCCATCACCACCCCCAACACCCCAACACCACGCCCTTCACCACCCCCAGCAATGAATCTGAGATCAGCTCACCCAAACCTCGACCTCTACTACAATCCCAGCGATGCGCAAGGCAAAAACTGACCCAGGATCAGTCCCCTGCGGCACGCGATCCGCTCCTGTCCCACAACACGCGCAGGCCGGCCGTCATGGAAAGCACGCAGCGATTCGTTGTCTGCAGCGGTCCTCCTGAGATAAAACCCTAATCCCACGAGGCTTTCAGTCTGTCAGCCTCACACATCAATTACTGCTTCACATTTCACTCCGAGAGAGAGGAGTTCACGATATATTTTCACGCCAAATACTTTCAGGACTGGAACTCGGGACGCTGCGACACAGGGCTGGCTGCTGGCACGAACACGCAGCACAGTCGGTTATGGACACATGCATTCCTGGGACTCACAATTCAAGTTTTTTTTTTAATTTTGTAAAACTTTTCCGCCAAAACAACAACATTCTAGTTCAGGGCCACCAAAACCCCTGGGCCGACCCTGAGGTGACCAGCTTGCACAACAGTCCTCACCTGTCACACAGTAAAGTGTTTATAGTGTTAAATTAACTTCCTGACAGTGTGCATTTGGTCCCTATTGGACTCATTATAAACCCTGTTAGAGTTTAATTGAACAACTGGACATTTTACACAAACGGCGTGTGGTTAACTGTTACAGCTTCCATGTGGGGTGATCAGGTCACTGAAAAACAGGCTTATGACAAACATGGTGCAGCAAACCAGAACAAATTCATTTAAACTCCATGTGGGAACATTCCGGAACTTTCCGGACCCAAGTGGAGGTTAGCGTCATTCCTGACTCATTTTAACACGCGGTGAGAATGATCGCATCAATAAACAACTAATTATCACGCAAACATCTGCAACAGGCTCTTAAACTACGTATCTAATTCTTTCTCTCATTCATAGTTCACAGATGAATTCGCAGAAAATATTTGAAAGCTCAGCAGACCTGTATCGCCGCATCGACAAACCAAGATTTTTTCCCCTATTGAAACGACTACAGGACTTTTTGTATTTTTTTTTATTTTTAAAGTTACTAGTTAGCCACATGAAACAAAGAAGATCTGCAGGTTCATTTGTCCCGGGAACAGGAATGTTTTGCAGAACCTGCAGCAAAATGCTATTCATCTTGGGTACTCGGTCCAACAATGCTATTCAAACTCAGTGCATGTGGTACAGCAATGCTATTCAAACCAAGTGCACCTGTTATACCAATGCTATTCAACCTCAGGGCATCTGGTATAGCAATGCTATTCAAACCAAGTGCATCTAGTACAGCAATGCTATACAACCTCAGGGCATGTGCTATAGCAATGCTATTCAAACTCAGTTTATGTGCTATAGCAATGCTATTCAACCTCAGGGCATCTGGTATAGCAATACTATTCAACCTCAGGGCATCTGGTATAGCAATGCTATTCAACCTCAGGGCATCTGTTATAGCAATGCTATTCAAACACAATGTATCCGGTACAGCAATTCTATACAAACTGTGCATCTGGTATAGCAATGCTATTCAAACCAAGTGCATCCGGTACAGCAATGCTATTCAAACCAAGTGCATCCGGTACAGCAATGCTATTCAAACCAAGTGCATCTGGTATAGCAATGCTATTCAAACCAAGTGCATCTGGTATAGCAATGCTATTCAAACACAATGTATCCGGTACAGCAATTCTATACAAACTGTGCATCTGGTATAGCAATGCTATTCAAACTGTGCATCCGGTACAGCAATGCTATACAAACTGTGCATCTGGTATAGCAATGCTATACAAACTGTGCATCTGGTATAGCAATGCAATTCAAACTCAGTGCATCTGGTATAGCAATGCTATTCAAACTCAGTGCATCTGGTATAGCAATGCTATACAAACCAAGTGCATCTGGTATAGAAATGCTATTCAAACCAAGTGCATCCGGTACAGCAATGCTATACAAACCAAGTGCATCTGGTATAGCAATGCTATTCAAACCAAGTGCATCTGCTGAAAGCCTACGGGGTGACCTCCATGTGACCTTCTCGCTGAGAATCGGCCAGATCGGCGAGATGTCTGGGCTCGAGCGGATAAAGATCAGGCGAGCTGTGAGTCGTCACGGAGACGGGCTCGTTTTTCAAAAAGCCGCTCTTCATAACGATGAGGATAAAAGGGAGAGGTCAGGGGTTTCATGCGCTCTAAACCTCAGTTTTCCCCATGAACATGTTTGCACCCGGGCATGCAGTTGTATGATTCCGCACAAAGCCATTTAGGCTTGGTTACTGTACGGGTTGGTTGTTCCCCTTTGGAAATTGGGCTAAAAAAAACGGGCAGGAGCTGTTGAACGGAGAGCTGGGAGTCCCCGTGGACCTGCTTCTGCTTCTTTAATTCAACCTGGAGGGTCTACCTGCGTCACAGTGCCCCTCATACCTGAACAAGGGAGCCCGTTGCGTAATATTGCATCAGCATTTTTTATTCACTCTGAGCTGGCTGCCTCTTTCTCTCTCTCTCTCCTTCCATCCCTCCCTCCCTTCCTCTTTGTCTCTTTCTCTGTCTCTCTTCCTCTCTTTCCCTCTCTCTCTCTTCTTCCATCCCGCCTTCCCTTCCTTTTCTCACTCTCTCTCTGCCCTCTTTCCCTCTCTCTCCTTCCACCCCTCCCTCCGGTCCTCTTTCTCTCTCTTTCTCTCCCTTCTTCCCTCATTTCCCTCTCTCTATCCTCCTCTCTCTCTCTCTTTTATTTTTGTGTGTACGGTGGTTCAGTTAAGTTTTCACGATTTTTGCTCTGTTTCCATTGGTTTTTGCTCTAAGGGATTATTTGTGCAATTTTGAGCGGTGAGAAATTGCTTGTCTCCTTTAAGTGCTGTAGTGGGGAATCAAAGGTCAAAGAAGGTCTCTCTCTCTCTCCCTTTCTATCTCTGTCTCCCTCTCTCTCTCCCTCTCTCTTCTTGTATACTGTAAAGAACAGAAAAACATGGGTTATTGCACACCGTGGCAACCTGACACTTTTCAGAAAAAATCGATGGTCAAAAACAATGAAAGAGTTTTGTGGTAAAACTGATGGTTCCATTGCAGTGAAATACACTTTCTGCACATCCATGTGGAGTTTTATTTTTGCTAGATTTGATTAATGCAATGTTATTTTAATTATCCGAAATGAAATTTAAATAGTGGTGACTAAACGTGTGTTTTCAAATATTATGAATTTATACTTAATTTTATTCCGTGCCATAGAAAGTATGCCCCCCCCCCCGCCCCACACACTCATTATATAATCTTATGGCATAACACCAGGGTACCACAGTCCATACGCTTATATAATTACCTTCCATCTGACCTCTGTGGACTATTATTCTCCTGTCTGTTACATTTTACCAAAACATTCAGTAGCATCTAGTAGACTCCTTGACAGAAGCTTTTTGTACCAAAATAACTCAAATTAGCGCATTTCATTTTCATTCATTTCTCATTTTATAACATTAAAACACGTCATTTCAAAAATATACTTGCAGAACAACTAATGTACAATAGCCTCTGGGATTTGCAGTATTGCTGTGTCTGCTGTACTGGGCGGGGCATGTTAATTAGATCAATTAGACGTATTACCTGCTGTACCTGTGCAGGTAATGCAGGTGCCTGTGAAAGTAATTCTTGCGCAGGCTGAACGAGATGCCACATGTAAAGGTCAGAGGTCAAAGGAAGGCAGCTGAAGTGGCCAGAAACAGGAAGTTGTCAGCACCAGGGTGACGTAGCCAGAAACAGGAAGTTGACAGCACCAGGGTGACGTGTTCACTGCTGAAGTCTTACGATTGACTATTCATGGTGACACATACAGTCGGTGAAAGATTATTCAGCTTTTCTCACTCCCGTAAATTCTGACAAACACGTCCAAGAGTCCCCCTGGCTTGCAGTTTGAGAATCTACAGGATTAAAAAACCCACGGAGTACAGTTGAAAACTTTGCTGACTAAATAAGGATTAACGACCATGTCACAGCGTCAGATACTGAAAAAGATCAATAAGATCACTATCGATCTGAACCGCGTATTTACTGCAGCATGCGAAGCAGGATTGTCTAATTAATTTCTCTCTAAATCGAAAATAGTTTTTCCTCATGGGCTGCTGTCAGTTAATCGATTTTATCAAGCGAGCACGTTTTTTTTCCCCACTCACTGGTATTTGAGCGTTTGGACTCAGCGGCTGCGAAAAGCAGCAACGTTGTCTTTAAAGACTGTACGTGCTGCGTTTTTCTAGCCTGGCTCACCTAGGGAGCAGTTTTATCAGTAACAGTTGCTTGGTGTTTGCTGAAAAAAAAAAAAAAAGAGACTCAAATATAATATAATACTAAAAAAAGATACCTGGGGCCCGGTTGCCATAGTTACAGTTTGTTGCATAGCACATACTAAATTCGGCCCTGTACCACAAAGCTACTGCTTGTCCTCCGTCTCGATCCTTCCCTCCGCATTCCTCCCACCCGTCCTCCTACTCTTCCCTCCCTTTTCTTTCTCCATCTGGCGTACACAACACAGCATCCGCCGCAGGAATATCATCAGCAAGTTTGCAAATGTTTGGCCACTTAGCTCACTGAGAATTTGTCTGAACTGAAAATTGTACTCCATCAAATACATACAGGGAAACATACTCAGCACCAAAAAAAGCAGCCATGTAAATCGTATAGTCAAGAAAGGGTGCCAACTCTCTCTCTCTCTCTCTCTCTCTCTCTCACCTGCTGTTGAATTTTTCTGGATGCTTCTCCCTCATCAGGTGGAAACGATGGGCAATGGAGGCATCCTGTAGGGGGCGACAGAGAGCAGTGTTACCACACAGAAGTCACATGACTGCTCCAGCCAGTCTACACCAGGGTTGGCCAGTCTTATCCAGAAAGGGCTGGTGTGGGTGCAGGCGTTTGTTCTAGCCCAGCAGATTCCAGGTTTTGTTCGAAGTCCACGATTAGCTACATGGTTAAACCAGGTGTCATAGTGCTGGGCTAAAACAAAAACCCACACCGGCTCTTTGCGGATAGAACTGGCCACCCTTGCTCTACACCTATGCATGTGCCTCCTGGAGACGGACAGACCCAGCTAGACGTTAACGATGAAACCCTAACCAAGCCCAAGAGCAACGTTTGCTTGACTCGACTGCCTAATCGCGAGCATGGTAGCACGGCTTGGCCGAATTGTCGAAAAAAGGACCACCCTTGGGAGGTTAATGTTTCCCAGACACCCCAAAAAGGGGCGGGGCCGGAGCAATGCGGCCGCTTCCTCAGGGCAAGATCCCGAGGCCTGATAGCCCCGAGAGCATAAAGAACAGCCCCGGAGGAGGGCTGCTCTGTTTATGGACCGGGCCGCGCTGGATAAAAGCATCATTAAGATGAATAAACGATCTTATCTGCGAGAGCACGGCCTTTCAGAGAGCAAAGGGGGACCGGCTGGTGAGGAACAGCGTCAGAAACTCGGCCGCCTCCCCGCCCAAACGGCAGGCCGGCCGCTCCCGTCCACCAAACCCGCCACAAGCCACAGACCGTTGCGTGCTCGAGGCCGACGGACGCGCGTCTGAGGAGGAGGCGAGGAAGACGAGGGTAGGCTCGGGTTCTCCCGAGCAGCGCACGCGCTCAGCGGCCCCTGCCGTCCTGTACCGTGCGAGCGGGACGTGTTTTGCACACGCTGAAGAAGTTTCTCGTTGGACTGGTTGCATGTTTGCATCACAAAGGTAAGGAACGCCTGCGAGAGAGAGAACAGGGCCTTTCATCTTCGTTTCCTCACCACGCGTGCCGCTTCTGAGTAATGGTGGCAACCTGTGCGGGAAACGTCTACGGGCTTATTTACAAGAATCAGACGCAATCCCACAGTACACTCTGTTCCCAGGCCGAGGAAACACCCCCCCCCCCCTTACCCACATTAGCCTCTGAAAGAATTTGTTCCACAGAGGTCCTTAACCCCTTCAAAGTTGCGAGATCACTTATGTGTTATTAGAATGTTCTCAACTGAACATTCCAACGGTGATGTAACAATCACCGCTGGTAATGGTAAACAATGGAGTTCTGGAACACTGACGTTGGGAATGACTGAAAACACATTCCAAAGAACCTACGCTTCGAAGGGTTAATGCGCAGCGGTACACACATCAAACCGCTTTACGGCAGGAGGCCCAGACACACAGGCGAAGCAAATGAGCAACTTTGCCCACATATGTGACCAACAGTATCTTTTTTTTTTCCCACCACAGTTTCATTTCTTAGAGCCCACTATGTTATGCTCACTGATTTTTGTCTCATTTGCTTATCTCCAGCCTCTTCGCATCTCCCATCTAACATGGGCCTAAAAAATATTGCCCGTGCAGCATGGCCTTGATAGAGACGGTCCCTGTTTGACTCATGCGTGCGCATTAGGGAGCTGATTTGATGCTGTTAGAGTCGATTTAACACCAGGAACTCTGAGCAGCTCGCGCACACGGCTCACAGCGCCAGAGCACGCTGTGGCGTTCAGACAACAGCGGCGCGAGAAGCCGCAGAAAAGAAAAGAAGAAAAAAAGAAAAGAAAAGAAAAGAAAAGCAGGTTGCGAACAAACCGAACGCGCTGAAAATCGGAATATTAATGAGTCGGGCTCTAAAAGGGGAACGTCTATTTTTAGGGTGGAAGGCACAGGCAGTACAGTGAAGGCAGAGCACATCGCCCACCACATCCTACACGTTTGTTCTTTGTGTGGCGGGCTGTGGCGCTGACGGGGGGTGGGGGGGGGGGGGCGGTTAGGGGGTGGGGGGGACGCTCGCGTAGACCTGTCGGCGGTTAGGGAGTCAGGCCCGCGCGATTTGGCCGCCTGATTGGACGGGCCAGGTGCTGTCGCCTGTTGCGACTTCCTGTCAGCCTGCAGGTGCTGCGGTTGCTGCCGTCCCAGAGAGAGAGAGAGAGAGACTGTGTGAGAAAGCGCGTGTGAGAAAAAGAAGGAGAGAAACAGAGGGGGGGAAGTGAGAGACAGAAAGAGAGGAGGAGAGGGAGAGAAAGAAAGGGAGATTGCGAGAAAGAGAGGGAGAGAGAATGTGAGAGGAAGAGAGAGGAAGAGGAAAGTGTGAGAGAAAGAGAGAGAAAGATGAGAGTGAGAGAAAGAGAGACAGCGGAAGAGGAGAGTAGAGAGAAAGAGAGAGAGGAAGAGGAGAGTGAGAGAAAAAGAGAGAGAGAAGAAGAGGAGAAAGTGAGAGAAAGAGCGTGTGAGATATAGTCAGCCCGGTCCTGCGTTGCTATCCGACAGAAAAAACAAAGCGCAAAGCATGCTGGGACACCTGCACGCTGCACCCGTCCTCATGAGGCATAAGCACACGAGGCTTGACCCAAAAAGAACCGGCCGTGGTCATTAAAGGTCCTTTTTTTAAAAATCCCGTTTCAACTGCACCATTTACCAGCTGCACTTCCACAATGGCAGCCGCTAACTACCGGCCGCATGCATCCGCTCACCACGCTAATTAGCTTTGGACTGTTTCCAATAAATTAAAACGCAACGTTCAACAAGCCGGTGATTTTCGTTTTATGATGTGTCACCGAACATGAAGCATGAGAGTTTCCCCCCCCCCCCCCACGCTGGTGTATACGGTAACAACAACAGCGCAGAACTTACTGTGTCGTTCAGCGTTAATTATATAAATGTTTATCTCAAAGCAACGGTACCGCGTTCGCCGTGTGGGCTGTTCAGAAACGGCCCTCGAAAGCACAAGCACAGGCTGGGCCCGGTCACCTAGACATCACAGCTTAGTTTAGGCACAAGCACAGGCTGGGCCCGGTCACCTAGACATCACAGCTTAGCCTGGGCACAAGCACAGGCTGGGCCCGGTCACCTAGACATCACAGCTTAGTCTGGGCACAAGCACAGGCTGGGCCCGGTCACCTAGACGTCACAGCTTAGCCTGGGCCTCCTTTATTAGCAGAGTATCACCTGGAGGCTACACCTGGCTCTGTCTCACCTGAGGCCCAGAGGCTAACTGCTGCATTAGTTCCCCCTCGAAGCACACAGGCTGTTGTTAGTGCAACATTCACCACTCCTCTGATCTCTGCAAGCTCTCCTGTAGTACAGTGTGGCCTGTAGTGAGCGCTATGGGCTCTCCTCTGATCTCTGCAAGCTCTCCTGTAGTACAGTGTGGCCTGTAGTGAGCGCTATGGGCTTTCCTCTGATCTCTGCAAGCTCTCCTGTAGTACAGTGTGGCCTGTAGTGAGCGCTATGGGCTCTTCTCTGATCTCTGCAAGCTCTCCTGTAGTACAGTGTGGCCTGTAGTGAGCGCTATGGGCTTTCCTCTGATCTCTGCAAGCTCTCCTGTAGTACAGTGTGGCCTATAGTAAGAGATATGGGCTCTCCTCTGACCTCTGCAAGCTCTCCTGTAGTACAGTGTGGCCTGTAGTGAGAGATGTGGGCTCTGTGAACTCTGCACGCTCTCCTGTAGTACAGTGTAGCCAGTAGTGTGCAATAAGGGCTCTCCTCTGATCGCTGCAAGCCCTCCTGTAGTACAGTGTGGCCTGTAGTGAGAAATATACCTCTGATCTCCGCAAGCTCTCCTGTAGTACAGCGTGGACTGTAGTGTGGAAATCAGGAAGTGGTTTATGGGTGAGTGTCTGATATTTAATTTCAAATTTGAGCCGAAAGAAGGGAAAAAATTCATCATTTTTTCTTCCCCCATGTTGTCTCTTTTATCATTTTTTAAGTCCGATTTATTTGGTCTCGAGTGATTAAACTAAATCTGCCAAAAAACTGGGACAGTGAAAAAACTGCTTTTTTTTAAACTTGGAAATATAAGGATGCTTAGCGATTGAGCACAGTTAGCCAGTTTGAGGAGTCGTGGAGTAGAGCTGGAGTAGAGCTGGAGTAGAGCTGTCCAGCCTCCTGCTGAGTCAGTCAGCGCTAACGCCTTCATGTGAGTAATGACTGTTGTGTGTTCTCTTACCCTCACCAACAGCCAAGCATGTCATTAATATTATGTACACATTTAAGGGGTGAAATTCTTACATGCGGGGACGTGAAACTTAAACACACAGCTATAAAGAAAGGAGTGTAATCTGTAAGAGTTCAATCTCAGGTCTAGTGACGTCACTGAGCTTGATTCACTAGGATGTCTGATTTCACAAAGAAACACAAAACATTTCAGCTTCACTCCAAATTATTTACTAGACGTGCTGTACGTACAGCATACTCCCAATAACAATAAGTGGAACCACAGAGGTAACAGGGTGGCAGTGTAGTGTAATGGGTAAGCAGCTGGTCTTACAACCTAAAGGTCAAAGATTCCCAGGTAGGGGACCCTGCAGTTGCGCCCTTTGAGCAAGGCCCTTAACCTGCATTGCTTCAGTGCATATTCAGCTGTGTAAATGGATGCAGTGTAAAAAAGTTGTGTGAGCCGCTCTGTAATGTAATGTAACAGTCTGGTTCTTAGTCTGGTGACGCGTGACACGGCGGATGTGGGGCAGGCCTGGCGGACGGCAGCGCCTCCGAGCCGCGGTAAAAACCCGCCGCTGTCGGCCCGTGACATTTCCCAGCTGCCACCTCACCGGCGGCGCGAGGGCGGGGCTGTTTTGATCTCGCCGTTTGAACTTTCGCATGTTGGGGGGGGCGCAAACCGCCGGGGAAATGTCACCTCCAGCCCCCCCCCCCCGTCCAGGGTGTCCCAGATAGAGTGATGATGGGGGGGGTGGGGGATGGGGGCGCAGGGCGGGAGGGCGAGGGGGCTCGTCCCCATTTTTGCTAGGAGGCCTTTCAGCGCCACACTGCCCAGCCTGACATCAAAGTGCGCGAGCGGTGATGTCATTTTCGCCCTCTCCGGGGGCCATCGCCACCCCCCCGGGGTCCTGCTGACGGGTGCGATGTCCATGTCCTTCAGACCCCGGCTCTCTCTGTCAGATTCAGACAACCAACCGCGGCGTACGGATCGGGCCCCGCCCACGACTGACAGCCTCTCCGTGCTGCCTGACCAATCATCAGCCTCTCTGTGCTGCCTGACCAATCAACAACCACCGGTCTGCCCCACCCACAACTGACAGCCTCTCCATGCTGCCTGACCAATCAACAACCTCCGGGCTGCCTGACCAATCAACAACCTCCATGCTGCCTGACCAATCAACATCCTCCGGTCTGCCATCCCTAAATGCCATCTATGTAAAGTAACCCATTAAGATGTGAGGTCACAAATATGTGATTAGAATGTACTTTAACTGAACATTCAATGCTGATGTAACAGTCGCTACTGGTAACTGAAAGCAATGGAGTTCTAGAACACTGATTTAAAATTTGGATTTTAAGCAACATTCCAAAAAAAATGTACTCTTCAAAGGGTTTAGCAATAACTTTCTTTAAAGGGATGTTCACTTTCTGGTGTATGATATTGTTTCCATTTTGGTGCATTTTGGCCCATTTCAGTAGGCCCAGATAGTCTTTTTGTGCAAGATGAAGGATATTGCAGATATGCACAGAAAATACTTCACAATATGAGCAAATGTTAAAATAATTCCCAATTTCAGATATTGCAAGATATGTTAATTTACAAACACACTTATGTGATGTATATACTGTACATATTTACTTTTTTTTTTTTTAAGTACAATTATTTACAGTTAAATCAGCGTATATCTGAGCGTATATATCAAGGGCAGACTGCAGCGTATCATTTGCGCTGCTGAGAGGGTGATTGGCTGCAATCTGCCATCCCTCCAGGACCTGCACACCTCCAGGGCCCTGAGGCGGGCAGGAAAGATTGTGGCCGACCCCTCCCACCCTGGACACAAACTCTTTCAAACACTCCCCTCCGGCAGGAGGCTGCGGTCCATCAGGACCAAAACCTCACGACACAAGAACAGTTTTTTCCCGACTGCAGCTGGCCTCATCAACAAGGCCCGGGACCCCCACTGATACTGTACTGTTATCCTGACCCCCACGGACACCAAACAGACAGCACCTGTACTTATAACACTTTATCCCCTTGCACTATTGTTTATTGTTTACTGTTTACCGTTTGCACTATGTTTATGTTATTTTATGTCTGTTATGTTTTTATTGCACTATTTCATTTCATTTTATTTATCTTATTTTATGTTCACTGTTATGCACCACCTGACCAAAACAAATTCCTCGTATGTGTAAACCTACTTGGCAATAAAACCTGATTCTGATTCTGATTCTGATTCTGATCTAGATCCATAATGGCTTCACCCGGGTGATTTGTGGCGGCCATTTTGTGCCTGAAGCCGCTCCAGAGGACAGGAGAGGCCGAACTGAATGCAGCTTAGTCGGCGAAAGTTGCCGAAAGCAACACAGAGATCAGGGAAGTCCAAACAGGAAGTCTTACCCAATGTACGGCATGAACGAGTGAGTGAGTGAGTGAGTGTGCGAAGGAAGGAAGGAAGGAATAAACCTCACAGGCTCAGTACATTTAGGGCCAGATCAAGGCAATGGCACTGAGAGATGTACAGTAGGACCGCTCTGGGACTGCGGGACTGCTTACTAAGGGCTTAGCAGCAGATTGCCTGTGCCCCTCAACTCGGACTGAGCACCATAGTAGGTACAAATGAGGAGGAGGCTGCAGGGAGGGGGGGGGGGGCAGGGAAGGGGGGCGGGGGGGTGTAGTGGGGTGGGGGGGTCGTTTGAAAGTGCTGTTTTTCTCCGGGGCTAGCCAGGTGTCACTCAGCATGGACATTCATTACTGCGGTAACCCAGTCCCAGCCTGGCAGCCCCGGACTTCCTGTCACTGATACTTCCTCTGACCTTCAGCACATGCCAACTACTAATGCCCCCCCCTACTCCCTACCCTCCCCCCCCCCCGCGCTAACCCCCCACTGGCCCCAACCACCGTTTTTTTTCCCCTCCGCCAGTCCCCATTGGCTAAAAACAGCGGAGCTGTGGTTTTTTCCCCTGAGCCAGCAGTACCCTGCGTCAGCCATCCAGAGTCCAAACTGGGCTGCCTCTCCAAAACCGGCCCAGATTAATAAGTTATTGACATCCGAGACAACGTGCTTCGGCCAGGCCAGCACCAATGAGTGACAAGACCCTCTCCCCGACCCTCTCCTGCCCATTCTCCCCAACGCCCCCTGCGCCCCCCCCCCACCCCCCCACCCCAAGAAAAGCAACCCAGCCCGTCCAAGCGGAGTTCACGCCAAAGAGGAAGGAGGAGATTCCCTGCTGGCTGCAGGAAGGCCGGTCCGGTTTCGCTACCCGAAGCTCCTCAGCGGATCGCCTTCTGGAAGAATCTGCGGCCGCGGACCAGGGAGCTCTTTCACCTGCGTGACACACCTGCGCAACACACCTGCGCGGCACACCTGCACGACACACCTGCGCGGCACACCTGCGCTACACACCTGCGCGACACACCTGCGCGTCACACCTGCGCTACACACCTGCGCTACACACCTGCGCGACACACCTGCGCGTCACACCTGCGCGGCACACCTGCGCGACACACCTGCGCGGCACACCTGCGCGGCACACCTGCGCGACACACCTGCGCTACACACCTGCGCTACACACCTGCGCGACACACCTGCGCGACACACCTGCGCCACACACCCGCTCGTCACACCTGCGCGCTTTTATCAGCCCGCTCTGTGAGCGTGCGAAGCCGCTCAGGAGACACCTGGGGGATCGCGGAACGCGCCGGCGGACGGAAGCCCGCACACGGCCCCGCCCTTTACCGCGCTCGAGTCCAGAGAGGACCCGTCTGCCGACTCTCTGGGGTGAAACACATTGGGCCTCATTCACAAAACCTCTCTCAAATTGTTCTTACTTTTGTTCTTAAGAATGGTCCTAAGAAAAACCACTATGGGATTCATGACACATGTGCAGACCTTTGTTTTTGTGCGTATCCCAGGTGTATGAGATGATGAATGCTGGCTGTTTGTAAATTTCATGTGCAGTCCTGTTCATGTGATTAGCATAAGCCATGAACAAATGCAGATAAGAAAAAAAGCTTATGACTGCCAAAATGTTCTTGGAAATGTTCTTACACACAGTTTACAATGAAATGTGATCGTACGCATGTTTTGTGAAAGAGGCCCATATACTACATGGCCAAAAGTATGTGGACGCCTCACATCCAACATCTCGTCCAAAATTAAGGGCATTAATATGGAGTTGGTCCACCCTTTGTTGCTATAACAACCCCCACTCTTCTGGGAAGGCTTTATACTAGATGTTGGCGCATTGATGCAGGGATTTGCTTCCATTCAGCCAGAAGAGCATTTGTGAGATCAGGCACTGATTGGGTGATTGGGCCTGGCTCGTAAGTTGGCTTTCCAAACGATCCCAAAGGTGTTGGATGGGGATGAGGTCAGGACTCTGTGCGGGCCAGTCAAATTCTTCCACACTGTTCTCGACAAAAACATTTCCATATGGACCTCGCTGGAGGCACTGTCATGCTGAAACAGGAAAGGGCCTTCCCCAAACTGCTGGGGAAGCACACAATCATCTATAAGGTGATTGTATGCTGTAGTACTGCCTATACCAAACTATGAAAAACAGCCCCAGACCAAGGGGCATCAAGATAAGTTTTGGTCATATAATGTAAATGGCTGACTATCCCTTCCACGGAATGAAATTGCTGATAAAAAAAGAGACTTATCAAAGATTGGAATATGAAATCATTATCTTCAAATTATGCTAAGTATTAATCACAATAGATGAATTAAAATGTCAAATGCATTGACATTTAAATTTGAATTGAAAGCATGAAAATTATTTTTTTTTTGTTGGTATCACGATCAGCAAGCTGAAGACATTCCATCTAAGGTGTCGCAAGCTTAATGCACCTCATCCACAGGTGCATTGATGTCCGATCGGGATGAAGTGCAACCGTGGGACGGGATGCGACGGGCAGAACTTCTGAGGACCCGGCCTTTCTCCACAGAAACGGCTCCGGTGTTGAAATGACTCCGCGTGGCTTCGGGAGAAATCGTGCCTGAACCGGCCCTGCTTCTCCACTGACCGCGAGCGCCATGGCAACCCTGACACCGAATGAAAATGGAACGGTCTGAATATTCAGCCCGATTTTAATGCTGCTTGGTTACCTCATCGCGGAGCGTGAGTCACGGCCCAAATTTACACGGGGAGTCATCATCGCTCGCTGTGAACGTGTGACCATCTGTCGCTGAGAGAGGGAGAGCCCGCGCCAAGCTGACACCCAGGGCTCTGCAGCCACACAGTCATCGAAAATGGCACCGAGAGACCGAAGCACTTTGCCCGACCGTTATCACTTCAGCTCGACACTTCGCCCGCCTGCAGCCTGATAATGAAATAAAAAAGAATGTTTTATTTTTTTCCTGAGACTGAAACTGAAATAAATCTGGGTAAAACGCGTAGTCGGACATGCCGAGCGCTCCCTGAAAACAACGGTCCTTTGTCAGGACAGATTTGTAAACGAGTTGTACGGTCTTCCAAATGAAATATTCCGAGAGTCATCTCTGTGCATTAAGAGTTCCTGCGGAGGAGTTGGAGCTGCTCTCTCTCTCTTTCTCTCTCTCTGTCTCTACTGATGTTCAAAGGCCATCATCTTTTGAAAATATATCTATCCAAAGATCCCTATTTATAGCCGCACATTTGGAATAACAACTATGAATACACAATTCATCGGTTTCCAGACAACAGCCAGAAGCGTCTAAATCTGTCGCGAGCGTCACGTGTTCCGCTGGAAACAGCGGCAGGGTCGAACCCTGACACAGGCTCCCCCTTCACGAAAACACTGCTCTGCCGCGACCACAAACTGCCCATTGTCCCGTCCCTTCAGCTTTCTGTCTGCCCCCCCCCGCCCCCCCGGCCCCCCCGTACCCTCGTCCCGTCTTAGACAGAGACAAGCACAAGGTTGCGTGGTCCCGTGAATGCGAGGCTTTGTCAATTATGTTCAACCCACCGCAGCCTAACGTTCTCGCAACGTTCCCCTGCAACATGCAGCCAACCTTGTGGGGAAGGCAGGCAATTGCATTGTCACTTATGCTGAACCACCGTTGCCTAACGTTCTCGTAACGTTCCCCTGCAACGTGCAGCCAACCTTGTGGGGAAGGCTGGCCATTGCATTGTCACTTATGCTGACCCGCCGCGGGGTAACGTTCTCATAACGTTGCCCTGCAATGCAACAACAGCCCTGTAGGAATGCTGGGTATTGTCAAGTATGCTCACCCAGTACAAGCGTAACGTTCGCGTAACGTTCACTGCAAACGCAGTGCTGACGGAACTTGCTGGGCATTGTCCAGCAGGGTCGCCCGCCACAAGCGTAACCTTCCCGTAACGTTCCCGCAACCCTTTTTCCATCGGCAGAAGGACGGCAGCGCGGGACCGGGGCAGGGAGTCAGCGGTGGGCGGGATTACATAACATCGCCGCGGCAACGCGCCGCGTTCCGACAGGCGTGTGCCGATGCTTCGCTAATCCTTCCTGCGTCTTCCTCCCCCGTCCCACGCCCCCGCCCCCTCCCGCATGGCACATGACCTACTTAAGGCCCCTCCGTATATTTTTGGGCCCCCCCGGCCCCCTCAAAACCGCTTCCTGATGTTTCCTGGCAAAATAAGCAGGTGTGTCCTTGCTATTTTATTCACCTGCTAAAATGGATTCCGGAATATTCTCTCGGATTAAAAGCACAGTCCAGAAATATAAAGTGCGAATCCTATTTATACCCGACCTCGGCGATAACGACACGAAATAAAAGAGAAAAAGCGTTCGTTATGCACGCGATGCAAATGAGGACGCGCGTGTTCGTCGGAAACGGAACTCTGCGTTCCGACAGCCGAGCGGGTCGAAATCCAGGAAAGGGGTTTGGCTGCGATGCCAACGCCCACGCGCCAGCCTCGATGAACCCCTGACAGGAGCCGCACAGATCATGGCAGCGCGAGAGGTGAAGTTCACAGCCCTTTGGACTCGTGTGCGACTCTGCCGGTCGATGGTGTGTCATCGTGAGTTCTACACGAGCTGGCTGGAGGTTTTACGGGAGAAAGACTCACCGCCGCCCCACCGTTGGGTCAAAGGGGGGAAAAACACACACACCGCTAACTGCTGGTCAGGTGAAAACACGGCGGCGGAGGACGTGTGCTGTCGCCACTCTGCACCACGCGCACCAGCACCGCGACCCCTGGGGGCAAAGGGCAATAAGGGAGGCGCGGGAGGTCACGTGACCTATGGGCAGGGGGGCCGAGGCTGGCTTTCCAAAAGCTTGTTCCAGGTCAGGACCTGGATGTCCAGAGGGCAGAGGAGAGGGGAGGAGGAGGAGAGGAGGAGGAGAGGAGGAGGAGGAGGAGAGGAGAGGGGAGGAGAGGAGAGGAGAGGAGAGAGAAACCGAAGCTGTCCTGTCTCCCAGTCCCTCCGAGCTGCCCCCCCCCTCTCTGCCCCAGCTGTCGAGGACGAGAGCCCTGGCATGTTGTTTATGTACCGAGCAGCTCTCTCAGGCGGGGTGGGGGGGGGGGGGGGGGGGGGTAGCCGTCAGGAGCCCCCCCAGAACAGCCTCGCGCTCATGCGCGTCCCTTTTGGATTATAGGGTACGACCTATATTGCGGGCGTCTATTTATAAGACACCCCCCCTCCCCCCCTTCTCACGGTGAGAGTCCAGCTCTCCCCCATTTAGACGTGTTCCTGTCCGGATCAACGGCCTTTTTTTAAACACGTAACAGCCGAAACGCAAAGCCCCTGCTCGGCCGCGATCTCCACGCCACGGTCAGATGCCCCCGCAGCGACTCGCAGCGTGTGCGCTCACGACCGTCTTCCACAGCGTTTGCGTTTGAGCACTACGGCAGGGGAGGCCGTGCTGTGTCATCAGTACAGCCACAGACACAGGGGTGCTGTTAGGCCCCATGCACAGCCTGTATTTGGGATATGGCACCGCCTCGGGTGCCGTGTTGGTCTCATAAAACGGTTACAACATTTCGAAACGACTGCTGACAAACAGGCTGCTTGATTAGCCGCTGCTGCATCCGCTCTACAGTCACCGTAGAACATCGTCACAGCCAATCGGCACCCAGGATCGAAAAACAACCAGTTCGATAACATACGCTTAATCACTATGCTGGAGTTTAATTGGCTCTTTAGTTGTGTTGAGTGGCCAATAGCAGCCCCCCCGCACAGACTCCCGAAGAGTTAAAGTAGGGTAGTTCAATTATCTACGGAGGCAACTGTCCGTTCTGTGTCCCACCCGCTAAATGTATGCGCGCGGGCGGGGCAGTCATTGCATTAGGAGGAGAGATAAAGGGTTGCCGAGCAACCGCAAAGTGGCTATTCAGATGCTTTTCCCCGTTAAAGAGGAACGGCGGTAATCGAATCGGCCGGTGTGCGCGTAGCGGCCGGCCCTCGGACTCGCCAGAGACGAATCTGAGAATTGTTCTACTCGAGCCGGCAGGTGCTTCCTTCCTTTAACCCACTTAGGACGTTACCCCCCCCCCCTCGAAAACGGAACATCGAATACCGCTGATGCTGAAACACAAACGCACGCCGAGGAACGGACCCCAGGCCTGAAAACCAGGCATGTGCAGAGTGTAGGGGGGTCGTGGGTGCCCAAGAACCTGCCCCCCCTTTCTGCCCCAAGTACCCAATGTGCCCCTTTGATTTGACAAAAAAAAAAAACTGTTTCCTACGTTTGTGTGCCCTTTCCTAACTTTGAGCATCCGCCCCTCAAAAGGCCTCTGCTCAGCCTTGATTATAACTATGGGAGGTTGAGGCAGGTGAACCTGGGCAGATTTGCTCAAAACTAGGCCCACCTCTAGCCTTTCTGCCACATTAAACCCGATTTCCGAACCAGGGAGGGTGGGGGGAAGGGGTTGGTGGGCAGTAGCCAATAGAGCCCTTTTGCTGTCCCAGGACGGGGGACTATTCAGTATATTTTGGTGTCGATCTGTGGGCTTGCCTGTCCAGCAGTGTGATCTGTAAGATCTTTTCTGCATCTGGGATCCATTTCTCGGCCTGTTGGCCTGTTGGGCTTGCCGTACACCAAGGGGTCCTCAAACTTACCCAGAAAGGGCCGGTGTGGGTGCAGGCTTTCAATCCAACCAAGCAGTTACACACCTGATTCTACTAATCAACCGCTTGAGTTCTTCGATAAGGACCTTGATTAGTAGAAACAAAAGCCTGCACCCACATCGGCCCTTTCTGGATAAAATTGAGGACATGTCCCGTACACAGTCCACTGCTGGTATGACAGGACAGGGAGCGGTTAAAAATGCAGCCTTGACCTTCCCACTTAGTCTTAGTTTGGGGCGGATTTGGTGTTTGGGGTGAACTTGGGGGGACGGGTCGCTAAGGGGAGGGGGGGGGGGGTGCTGGGGACTCACCACTCCGATGGAGAAGTAGTTGTTGACGATGCTGTAGGGGACGGGGTCGCCCTTCTCCTCCTTGTCGTCCGGGATGATGTCGATGTTCCAGCGATCCAGCACCATCTCCGTGCTGTGCTCGATGTCCCGCAGAAATTTGAGCAGGTTTCCGCCCTCGTAGCCTGGGGGGGGGGGGGGGGGGGGGGGGGGGGGAGAGAGAGAGAGAGAGAGAGAGAAGAGGGGGAAGAGGGAGAGAGAAAGAGGAGGGAGTGAGAGGAGAGGGGGAGAGAAAGAGAGATGAGGAGCAAGAAAGAGGGGGGAGGGAGGAAAGAGAGAGAGGGAGAGAGGGGAGGGAGGAAGAGAGAGAGAGAGAGGGGAGAGGGAGGGAGTGAGAGGAGGGGGGGAGAGGGAGAGAAAGAGAGATGAGGAGAGAGAAAGAGGGGGGAGGGAGAAAGAGAGAGGGGGAGAGAGGGGAGGGAGGAAGTGAAAGAGAGAGAGCGAGAGAGAGAAATGAGTCATACACAAATGAGGGCATGGTCTACCTTTAGTTCCCTTCGGCAGTGCTACCAGCACTGTTGCTTGACAGGATGGCTTACATTCACATTGATTGTACCTTTAATTTCTATCACATGCTGCATCCCGCCCTTTACAGCCACTGTGAAGCCCGTGACCAATCACACGTCACCACTGCCACCCGTCATACATACCCACCAATCAGAAAGGGAGGCCAGTCAGTGGGAATGGTGAAGCCTGTGGTTAGCCAGCACTAGACACTACAGGAGCGGGTGATGTCTGCGCATAATTTAAATGGCTTTTTGAAAAAGGAAATAATATGCACACAGGCTACGGCTCACGGCTGTCTTGGCCTGGTTCGTGTCCCCACGACAACGACTTCTGACCTCTGGGCGCACGCTAGGGTTCAGAGGCAGTAAGTAAGTGTGTCCTCAGGCCAGCCCAGCGGCCCCCTGGGAAGGGACGCTGTAATTACCTTAATGACTACCAGGGTGGGGTGACATCACAGCCCTGGGCTCATTATGTCCCAACCGGCGCAGTCACACTGAGAACCTCGGGGACACCGACACCGATGCTAACGCTAACGCTCACCAGCACCGCGCGCGTCCCCGCAGGCTGAGCATGGGCGATGACATCATTCACACCTCCTCTTCACACGGACAAGGACACGGATACACAAATACACACACACACACACGCACATATATACACACACACACACACACATTACACAGACAAACACACACACACACACACACGGATACACAAATACACACACACACACATGCACATATATACACACACACACACACATTACACAGACAAACACACACACACACACACACGCACATATATACACACACACACACACACGCACATTACACAGACAAACACACACACACACACACACACATACACACACACACACACACACACACGCACATTACACAGACAAACACACACACACACACACACACACAAATACACACACACACAAATACACACACACACGCACGCACATTACACACACACGCACGCACATTACACACACACACACGCACATTACACAGACAAACACACACACACACACACGGATACAGACACGAACACACACACACACACACACATACACACATTACACAGACAGACAAACAGACACACACACACACACACACACAAATACACACACACACACCACACACATACACACACACACACGGTACAGAAGCACACACACACATATACTCACACACACAGTACAGAAGCACACTCACACATACACTCACACACACATACACACACACACACACGCACATATATACACACACACACACGCACATTACACAGACAGACACACACACACACACACACACAAATACACACACACACACATGCACATATATACACAGACAAACACACACACACACACACGGATACAGACACGAACACAAACACACGCATACACGCATACACAAACACACACGCACATGCACATATACACACACAAACACACGCACACACACACCCACACACACACACACGGACACACATGTAGACACACACACACACATGCACAGTGTGACGCACGTATGCAAACACTCATCAAATATCCTTTCATGTTCTCGGCTTTCACAGTTTTCTCATTTCCATCTCTGAGGTATAATTTCTTTATGCTTCTGAAACACCAGACCCATGTTTAGGGACTGAATATCTAAGAAAAAGGCAACAGGACGTGTTGACTGTGCATAAACCTCAGGCTGAGATTGTGTGATGTGTCCACAAACAGCTATTAAAGTGATACGCACCAAGTATGAACCACATAGTGTCAGGGGCCTGGCGGTCCCACAGAGCCCCCCCCCCCCTTTCTGTGCCCCACCCAACCTGTGACTCACCTCCGCCCCAGCGTAGGCAACGGGCGAGGTCGTTCCCCGTCCCGAGAGGCAAGATGGCCACAGGGGGGTGCCTGGCAAAGTTAGCCTTGTCTGCAGAGCGAGATAAGAAGAGAAGAGAGAGAGAGACGGGGGGGAGTGAGAAGGAGGGGGGGAGAGAGAGGGAGAGAGAGAGAGATAAAGGGAGACAGAAGGAAAAGAGAGAGAGAGATTTCACATAAATTCTGAAAAACCAGGTCATGCAAATCAATACCTCAATAACAAATTCTAACTCCATGCCCAGTTGAATGTAGGAACAAAGAAGAAGAATTGATCAGCATCGAAATCCATTTCTTTTCTCAGATTTCGATAATAGTTCATCTTTATGCACAATTTTTCTGAGAGAATTTATTTGATTCCACTGTCTAGAAATAGTCTCTCCATATTCCAGTGAAATAGATTTAAAAATGTATCTCTTGAAAGTGAATATACAGGTTCTGCATCTGGCATTGAGTTGCAGTACACAGATGGTAGGTGGGGGGGGGGACAGCAGCATTTGATGTTTTCCCTGTTGAGGAGGACTGAAGTTTGAGGGGGATGTGTCCCTTTGCTCTACATCCAGAACCTACATCCATGGTTGAGTGTGTGACCATGAGGTCACAAATGCGATAAATGCGTTAAATGCAGTAAATGCGATAAATGCAGTAAATGCGATAAATGCAGTAAATGCAGTAAATGCGAAAAATGCAGTAAATGCGTTTAATTCAGTAAATGCTATAAATGCAGTAAATGCGATAAATGCAGTAAATGCGTTTAATTCAGTAAATGCAGTACATGCGATAAATGCAGTAAATGTGATAAATGCAGTAAATGTGATAAATGCAGTAAATGTGTTAAATTCAGTAAATGCAGTACATGCGGAAAATGCAGTAAATGCGTTAAATTCAGTAAATGCAGTAAATGCGATAAATGCAGTAAATGCGTTAAATTCAGTAAATGAAGTAAATGCGATAAATGCAGTAAATGCGATAAATGCAGTAAATGCGATAAATGCAGTAAATGCGATAAATGCAGTAAATGCGATAAATGCAGTAAATGCGACGGCGTTCGGTCGCGGTGCTCTGGAGCGCTCCTCGTTACCGATGCAGTCCAGGATCCAGCCCACGGTCCCGTCCCCGCCGCACGCCAGCACCCGGAAGTCGGGAACGTCGTGGAAGAAGTTGAGCCTGGCGGGAGAGAGGGGGGGGGGGGGGGGTGAGGAAGCTGTCACGTGTCGGCCAGCAGCATCGAGGGGTGCTGTCACATGGCTGGGCGCGGACTGTCCCCGGTCATCACCATGGTCCCACTGCCCCCCCCACCCCCCCGCCTCGCCTGGCCCTTTAAAAGTGTCACCTTCAAAGGGCCTTTGATCTGGGGGGGGTGGGCGGGGGTCAGGGGTGGGGATCGAGCCTTTCATCCACCTCAGGCTGGACCTCGGACTGCCACACAGCATATGACAGCAGCAGAGATCGCCCTCTGCTGGTGGTCAGCAGATTACCAGTAAAACACTACATCGGAGTTTCAAAACCAGGGATTACGTCTTACAGTGCAAATGCACAATGAAGTCATTTATTAATAGTATTTTCTTTTTTAAATTAAATTAATTTTTTAAGTGTCCTTTTTTGGACACTATTGCCTTTTTTTTAAATAGCCAAAAGAGAGCAACATTTGCAGTACAATCTGAAATTTTTAATTATCTTAGAGATAAATTTTTATCAGTAAACTGTATATATATGACTGTACATAACAATAAAAACTACCGGCATCAATGCTGATGAAATGCCTCATTTTAGCACGAATTTGCTGACGGGTTCAATTTGGTTAAAGGGCAAGGCTGAAACCCAACCCAAGGTCACAAATCAGAGGGGGTGGGGGCGATGGGGGGGGGGCGGGGGGGTGTACCACCTGGCCAGGTGAACTGACAGACACACAAACACACACAGCAGCGAGAGGGGAGGTGTGTGTGTGCGTGTGTGTGCGCGCTGAAGATCCAGCGTGAATTTCCCTCTGCTTCCATTGGCTATGAAGAGAGATCTTTCCAGCATCCAGAAAAACTGGAGAATTCCAGAATTCCTCGTCTTTCCCACTTCCCTGCCCTCTTCCACTCTACCACACTCTCAGCTCTACTCCCCCCTTCTCTCTGCCTTACCTCAGATATTCTCTGTTCAGTTTTCTCCCAGTCAACAGCAAATCACAACAGCATAATTTTCCACCCAAACATGATGCCGTCGCAACATAACATTGGTAATTAGCAATTGGCCAGGTGCTAATGTTAAACATCACATTGGTAATTAGTAACTGGGTAGGTGTTGATGTTAGACGCCATAGTGAAAGTATAATGAGGAGGCACTAGCACTAGCAGTCATAACAATCCATCATATGATCAAAAACAGCCGAAAAGTATAAAGCAGCCTCTCGAGCCAGTCGTCCTCCATAATTCCTCTCCTTTCTTTTTGTGAGCTGAACAAAGAGACTATCTTTCTCTCCTCTTATATATCCCACCCATTATTTTCCTTTCCCTCTCTCTCTCTCTCTCTCTCTTCCCCTCCTTTTCTCTCTTCCCTTCTCCCTCTCTCTCTCTCTCTCTCTCTCTATCACCCTGCCTGTTTTCCTCTCTCCTCTCTCTTGCTCTCCGTCTTTCTCTCTCTCTATCCCCCTGCCAATGTTTTCCTCTCCCCTCTCTCTTGTTCTCCATCTCTCTCTCTCTCTATCCCCTGCCTATTTTTTCCTCTCCCCCTCTCACTTGTTCTCTCTCTCCTCCCCCCGGTCTCTCTATCCCTCCACCGCCTCTCCCTCAGTCTCTGGAGAGCCATGTCCTCGCTGGGCCCTCGACACAGTGAGTGTTGTTCGGATCGTGACTGGCAGATCGAGCGGGCGGGGTGCTCTCTCGTGAGTACCGCCCCACCCAGGCATCAGCCGACGTGTTTTTCTGAATGAAATGTTCCATTACGCGCTGGCACCGGGGGCACAGAGTGGGCACAGAGTGCATTACAGTATCACACACACAGAGTATTACACACACAGAGCATTACAGTATCACACACACAGACAGAGTATTACACACACAGAGTATTACAGTATCACACACACAGAGTATTACACACACATAGCATTACACTATCACACACACACACACACACACACACACACACAGTATTACAGTATCACACAGACAGAGTATTACACACACAGAGCATTACAGTATCACACACACACAGAGTATTACAGTATCACACACACAGAGTATTACACACACAGAGCATTACAGCATCACACACACACACACACACACACACACAGTATTACAGTATCACACACACAGAGTATTACACACACAGAGCATTACAGTATCACACACACACAGAGTATTACAGTATCACACACACAGAGTATTACAGTATCACACACACACACAGTATTACAGTATCACACACACACACAGCATTACAGTATCACACACACAGAGCATTACAGTATCACACACACACACAGAGCATTACAGTATCACACACACAGAGTATTACAGTATCACACACACAGAGAGTATTACAGTATCATACACACACACAGAGTATTACAGTATCATACACACAGAGTATTACAGTATCACACACACACACAGCATAACAGTATCACACACACAGAGCACTACAGTATCACACACACAGAGTATTACAGTATCACACACACACACACAGTATTACAGTATCACACACACACACACACAGTATTACAGTATCACATACACACAGAGAGTATTACAGTATCACACACAGAGTATTACAGTATCACACACACACAGTATTACAGTATCACATACACATCGCGTGTATATTCAGGGGGACAGTGACTGCTCACACACAGAACTTTACAAAGTCAGCAAACTAGAAGGACAGAATGCAGTATTCTGCCATTTCAGTCGGTTGTTATTTCCTGTGTGGGTACTGCGTGGGTACACTTTTTGTATGCTGAAATTATACTTAGGTATACTATTTTTCCACTTGTGATTTCATACTATTATTATATTATTGTGTCTTACGTGGGCGCCAGCTGTCTCAATAGCAGTTTTACTGTTTGCCCTTCAGGTGTAAAAATGCAGGCAGAACATTGTTACAGAAGAACACATTTGTTAAGGATTGCATGGGAGGGGAGGGGACTGGTTTTTATGGTAATATTTTCAAAAAGAAAAGGTTTTCTTTTTTGCACATGTGAAATATAATTGGTGTGCTAATGTTCTTTGTTTTGTTCTTTTCCTCGTGGGTCATCAGCATTCACGAAGCTCCGACCATACATATACCTTTATTGAGTTATGTTTTTTAATTTTTGCTGAGAAAATTCTGTTGCTCCAGACAATTTACTGAATTTACATGTTAAATAATGTTCATTTGCAAGATTGGGGACTTGATGGGGGGGTGATCATGGAATGGCCTTGCACTGAATAGATTCTCATATTAAACTGCAATAAGCGTCAGCTCGAAGAAGCAAGGGCTCGCAGGCAAACACACAGACAACTAATAAAGACTTAATGCCACCGTGGCCATCAGAGAACACTCAGTCCTTCTTTATGACTGAGTTATTCCCCCTAATTGCAAAATCACAGGAAGCTCTTGAGTGGGGAGGAACATCACTGTGAGTATTGCGTTTCCATAGCCTGTTCCAAAGGGGTAGGGGGTATCAACACCCCAGTTTTGGGACAGCTTTAAGCTGGTCACCACTTCACCCGCTGCCCCCCCCCCCAATCACGAACCTCCACATGCCCAAATCCTCACAGGAAAAAAAAAAAACGAACCCTTCGTTCACCTTCCTGAATCACCGGAACTGAACTCTCAACAACAGGCAACGTCCCTAAACTACTGTGCTCACGGAAGCCTGTGTTTCTGTAAAAAAAAAAAAAAGTATTTCACCATGTCTAATGTGAACCAAATATGCCACCACACAAATGTAGATGGGGCAATTAAATTTCAGAGGGAGAGATTTGAGACCCCTGGATTCTGCTACAGAATCAAGGTTAATATCCTCACTGCATAAAATGTGCTCTGGTTTTAAGATAATGTTTTTCTTGTGGCAAGTGACCCTTTTGGCATTTTGCGCAGCTCTGGATTGGCTGGAGAAAGACAGAGGGAGGGCTCTCATTGGCCAGCTGACTAACCCCTCAGACCCGGCTGCAGGGATACGTGGGTAAAAGAGAAAGAGAGAGAGAGATAGCAAGAGGAAGTGAGGGATGATCTCACAGTAATATGACTCTCACTCTCTCCCTTCCTCTCTCCATTCCTCTCTCATCCTATCTCGGCTTCTTTCACTACCCCTCTCTCTCCCTCCCTTTGCCTTTCTCCCTTGTACTGCTCTCTCATTTTGTCTATTCCACCCTCCCTCTCTCCTCTCTCTCCCTCTCTTTCTTTCTTTCTTTCTTTCTTTCTCTCTTTCTCACCCTCCCCCTCTCTATCTCCCATTCTTTCATTACCTCTCTCTCACTCCATCCCTTCCGCTCTGTTTTTCTGACCAATAGGAGGCAGAGGAGAGTAAGAAGCTGAGGATTCTGACCAATAAGAATATTCCACAATTGGGGTGGTTGGTCAATACTCAACAACAACAAGAGAAGCCCTATCAGGTGAGCAGACAGAGGCCTGCAAGAAGGTCATGTGACTCACCCAGCCACTGGCCCGCCCCGGTCCAGACTGTAGACCTGCCTCGGGTTCAGAAGGTACTGGAACTTCCGCAGGACCCTGAAAAAATACACACGCACACACGCACACACACACACACGCACGCACACACGCACGCACACGCACACACGCACGCACACGCACGCATACACACACACATGCACGCACACACACACGTACACCCACACACACCAAAATATAAACACCGGCAGTGAGAACATGAAAACACACACACAAACACACACACACACACACACTGTACATTATATGAAGTCTTTATAATGCTCTGAGGCTCTGGTTGTTATTGTGTCACCTGACATAAAACAGGCAGTGAAAACAGGGCCAAAAACAGAAAGGTTCAGTGATGAATGATCGGGCATAAACACGTCAGACAGAGAAGCCTTTCAGTCCCGAGCACGTCTCATTACGTAGGGGGATAATTTCAGCCCTCAAACTTCCAAAAGGCAGCGTCCACGACAAGACAAGGAGAACGCTCAATTATCAGAGAAGAACACAAGAGCAGAACACTAAAGAGCCAGTGTTCTTCTTCATGCTGCTTCGGGATCAAAGCTGTCCTATTTTTATTATTTAGAATTTTGAACATGTGCATGAAAAAACCATCCTATTAATGGAGGGAAATATGTCATTACAGTGATAACAGAATGTTTTGCTGTGGTGATGCTTTTGGCAAGACATCTTGAAGACATAAGTGCAGCGCACGTTTGTGTGTGTGTGTGAGTATGCGTGTGTGTGTGTGTGTGTGTGTTTGTGTGTGTCTATGTATGTGATGTGTGTGTGTGTGTGTGCGTGTGTGTGTGTGTGTCTATGTATGTGATGTGTGGTGTGTGTGTGTGTGTGTGTGCATGTGCGTGTGTGTGTGGAGTGTGTCTGTGTGGTGTGCAGTGTGTGTGTGTCTATGTATGTGATGTGTGGTGTGTGTGTGTGTGTGTGCGTGTGTGGAGTGTGGTGTGTGTCTGTGTGTGTGTGTGCGTGTGCCTGTGCGTGTGCGTGTGTGTGTGGTGTGTGTCTGTGTGGTGTGCAGTGTGTGTGTTTGTGGGTGTGTGTGCGTTAACTTGCAGGGTGCAGCCTGTCACACTGCTGACGGTGGGTCACAGGAAGTGGGCGGAGCCACCTCACCTTTCACCCTGCCGTCCCCCGCTTTTCGGGTTGACCAATACCAAGAGGGGGTGTGTCCCTGGCAGAGGGGTGATCTGTACAGGAGAGAGAGAAGTGAGAGAAGCTCCACACAGACCCAAAAATAACATGCACACACACACACACACACTCACACACACACACACACACACACATACAGTACATACACGCACACACACACACACACAATCACATGCCCATGCAAAAACACATCCCAGACTGTGAACGGGCATCGATATCGATCGATATCAATCATGTGAATAAAATGGACACCTTCATTCTGAAATAAATACTATTGTATTGAGGAGTGGATTGGGACGGTTTTTGGGCCTCTTCGTGCCCCCCCCAGATGGCTGGCACCCCCCCTCCCCAAGACGGATGGCACCCTAGACAGCCAGCGATGTCTTATATGCGTGGAACCGGCCCCACTCTCAGGCGTCCCAAAATAACCACGAGCACAGAAAAAAGCAACAGCACACCGGAGCAGCCCAATCCATTTCCCAATTGACCACTCAAGGCCTGAGTGGCAGGCCCTGCTCGGCGCTTGATTGCTTTAGCCTGCCCACCTGCAGCCCTTGTCCATCTCCGGTGAACTTGAAGCTCTGGCCAGTGTCATCAGGGCTGGTGCTGGGGGGGGAGTCTCCTTCTCCCCGCTTCACCCCGGAGTGCCGGTCCTGCAGGGCGTAGGTGTGCAATTTTAAAGATATTTTTGTCATCCAAGACACTTGTATTATGTCAACAAAAATTAAAATACTTGAACTTTTAAAAATGAGATCCATGACACAAGAGCAGATCAGTTTTTGTGCATATCCCAGGTGTATGAAATGTAATGTATGAGATAATGAACGCTGGCTGTTTGTAAGTTTTAAGTGCAGTCCTGTTCATGTGATGTGCATAAGGAAACAGCCATGAACAAATACAGATAAGAAAAAAAAACTAAATGTTCTTCAAAACGTTCTTACACAGTTTACGATCGAATGTGCTCGTGCACACGTTTGGTGAACGAGGCCCGGCGTGATCATAGCCCGGCGGAAATGGGGCAGACAGAGATCCACTGTCTACACTGTGACAGGAGCGTGCTGGATTTTTTACTGCACACACACACACACATGACTGACAGACATAACCTGTCAGTCACGCTGGGGCCGGGGGAGAGACAAACAGCCCCCCCCCGGGGCCCAGAGTGTAGCTACCTGCCCCACCCCGAGGGGCACACAATGAGCCCTCCACACGCTGGGAGACGGGGGTGGTGTGATTATTATCCAATTATATTTAATAATAATCAGAATTGTGCAAAAATAATGGGGGGGGGGGTAATTAGAATTATTAGAATCATTACAGTTACTGCCAGTGTTACGACTGCTGCTGTTTGAGTCATTTGTAATTATTAAACTTAATATAAATGTAATTACTTTATTTAAGGTTGCTATGTGTATATAGTATTTTTTTTCCCACTTTGTTTTTTTTCTCCAAATATTTCGCCCTCCCAGTAAATTACTCTGAAATGGACCCAAGCTGATACACGCTGATATAAACTGATCAGAATCGGTTCAGTTCCTTCCGGATCTTAAATGGAGGCGATGAAAGGTTGGACAGATGAAGGGAGGGGGCTGAAAACAGGAAAGAAGAGAGGGAGGGAGAGAGAGAGAGAGAGAGGGAGAGAGAGGGAAGAACACAGTGAAAGTGAGAGAGAGAGAGAGAGAATGAGTGAGAAGAGTGAGAGAGAGAGAGAGAGAGAGAGAGAGAGAGAGAGCGCTCACCAGCACCACAGGGCAGATGTAGGAGGGCAGAAGGGTGTGGTCCCTCAGTGCCCCCCCGTCACAGTCGGGCTTCACGTTGGACGCACACTTGTTATGAAGCTGGAAGACAAGAGCGCTGCGATCAACACACCAGTGCCACAGCCACCTCCTCTGTGCCTGTGTCCCTCAAGACAAGCGTGTACAACATGTTCCAGAAATACGCTAACTTTGCTGTGAAAAGGCAAGACTTTCTGCCATAACAGCTACATGGTTTCTGCAGAAAGTGATTATATTTTGTGTCCAGTTTCAAATGTTACCCACTTCCTGGCCATTGCTATCACAAAGTGCTGAGGTGCCCCCTCTAGTGGTGATCAGTGGTACTAACTTTTTTTTAAAGAATTTGTTCCACTGATATAGCCATCAGGTGGTCTAACGGTTTTCTCACAGTATATATGAATCACATTCGCAGAAACGTGCCAAATTCATATGACAATAACAGCTGTGATTCCCATCTACCCTGAGGTGTCCCATGTAAGAACACAACGTCTCATACATTTTCTGATTATGATTTAGCATATAGTACTGCATAAATGTTTGCCAGTCAAATAAAATTGTCAAATAAAACCCATATTTGCAATGTTGAAGCGTAATACTTCGATTGAATAAATTCATAAAGAGAACCAGCAAATGATATGAAAAATAATTCATAAGAAATAATTGAATGCAACATGCAAAGTGATTTCTGATTGATTTAGTTTAATGATTTTGAATCACTGCTGTAACAAATAAGGTTTTTACAGACAAACTCAGGCTGCAAAAAAACTTCAAAGAAAAGTACACCTACTTAACAACTTTCTTACCCAGCGTACTCAACTCATACGCTCAACAGCAGGCAAGTGCGCTGTTTCAGACACGGCCACAATTCCCACGTTTGACACTAGAGGGCAGCAGAGACTCACGGTTATCTGGCACCACACGCAGTGGAGGCCGGTCAGGCCCTGGTAGCACTTGATGCTCCGGTGGCAGCGGTCGCACTTCGTGGGAGAGTTCCCCTCCATCCACACGTGCTGCATGGCCTGATGGGAGAAATCACATGATCAGCGTCAGGCCTAGGCTAGCAGGACGCTACGGCATTAATGCACACAAAAACTAATTCAGCTCCGCATTTCTATCACAAACCTATTCAGGTATATATACCATATTCAGCTAGTTTTGCCTATTATGTACATAAATGTGAACACATCTGTATCCTCTGTACAACTTCCATTACTTTTTACAGACTTTTACCTGAATGGAGGCTTTTAACATTTACAAACTGATTTTAGAGCACCAGCAGCTGCTCCACACGGAACATCGATATGAGCGGCAGTTAGGGATCGGGTGGATGTCATAGTTAATTAATTAATGTCTTTCACCTACAGCAACCTGCACAAAAAGTGTCACTGCGTAAGCGTTCTTATAGCACGAATGCACTATGGGAAACAGGTGACCACAAAAATTAAATGCCAAAGCAAATCTACGGCACTTGAGATTCTAGCAAAATATGCTTACCTCTTTTTAAGAATATGTATCTTGCATTTTACAATATTTGTTGTACTAGGGCATTTATATGATGCAAAATAATTTTAAAATAATTGCTGCAATAGTCACATCAACCGCTTAGACACAACAACCCAATTAAAATAGGCATTCATGTGCAAGTATGAATCATTTAATTTTAAAAAAATGATCAAAGTATAAGACTACATGAATATTTTAAAGAGCCAAGACAATTATATGCTAATCAAACTAGACAGGCTCAGATCACAACTGTAAGCAAGAGCCTGGTAAAAACACTATAGATTTAATGCTTTTAAATCCGCTTTTAAATGCGTATACCTGAATATAATACAAAAACTAATTCTGTTTTAAGAAAGGTCACAAAAGAAAATGAAAATTATTGTCTGAGTGAATTGGCCACTTGAAGAGTTGCTTTTTTCTGATGGTAAAAAGAACAGAACATTCCCTTTACAGCTTTAAGCTGTAAGATCACAATATGCGATGACACACTTGCTAATTAGAACATTCTATGATTCTGATGTCACTACTGGTAGTTGAAAGCAGTGAAATTCTAGAACACTGACTTCGAATTCTGAAAACAAACATTCCAAAAAATACCCTCTTCTTCATAGGGTAAAGAAAAGACTTGCATAAAGTTCTGTAATTTAACCCTTTCAAAGGACGCTCGAATCGCAGCGTGACCACACTACAATGTAGTCCATCAGCTTACCAGGAAGATAAAATTGATAAAGCCCTCCAGACATCTGAGGAGGAGAGTGGCCGGGATTTCCATCTAGTACCGCGAAACGGGGAGCGAAACCGCGAACGTGAAGCCCCCCGGTCTGAGGGAGGTTTCCGGAACTGAGCCGTGAATATCATCCCAAAGAGGCCTTAATTCAATTAGGGCGTTACATAAACACGCCGCTAACCGCCTGCCGGGGGCTGCAGGAGCGCGGAGCTTTCTCAGCGCGGCGTGGCCCGGCACCATGACGCCCCACGTCTCAGACGCGCTGCCAGAAATGTCCGCTACAACACCGCAGAACCGCTGGCAGAACACCCAGCACCGGCCAGATGAGCGTGAGGGGACTCCCTGCTCTCAGGTCAGAGTCCATCGCCCAAGAGAAGCCCTTATATTGGCAGTGACACAGGGGTTAAGTGACCAAATTGGCCGGACCGTGCAGCGTAAGAGTGGCTCGGTTTGGGAGTACTCCTGATTCAGCGCTGCCTCTGGTTCCCCCGGTGACACACCGTTAGCTCAGGCTAACAGTCGCCCCCAGGGGGGAGATATATCTCTCCTCTGATTGGTGCACTGATACCTCTCCTCTGATTGGTGCCCTGATCTCCCTCCTCTGATTGGTGCCCAGATCTCTTTCCCCTGATTGCTGCTCTGATACCTCTCCTCTGATTGGTGCCCTGATCGCTCTCCTCTGATTGGTGCCCTGATCTCTCTCCTCTGATTGCTGCTCTGATACCTCTCCTCTGATTGGTGCACTGATACCTCTCCTCTGATTGGTTCCCTGATCTCTCTGAGCTGCAGTGCTGTGTGGGTGTGGAGAGTAGGCGTGCGCACAGATAGATATCAGCACAGGTGGGCTAAAGTGCAGCGTACTAATAATAAAAAAAAGAAAAACAAATTGCTACAGCCCCCATTAACCACCAACCCCCCCGCCCTCGAACCACCACCCACACGCCTCAAAGCACCTCGAACTCCAGATAGAGTGAAACTCTGAGAAGAGCAAAATAAAGGCCAAAAAAAAGGGACATAGATCTAAGCAATTAAAAAATATTACACCAGAACTAAGTAACTTAGCACACAGCTAATAAAAATTGCAGCAGTGACAGTGGTGATTTTAAAGGCTCAGCTGAGGGTTCCAAACTGAAGAGGAAAAAAAGGAGTGGGTAAATAATCAGAAACCCGGCTTTTTAAACCGACTGGAAAGGACTGCACTGGAGTCCACTGGAAGCTAACCAGGCTCATTAGCGCTCAGATGGCTAGCCCCGCTGATGCGCCAACCCTCAGCACAGCAATGCCCCTGCAGCTGAGTCAGCAATACCACCCATGCCAGCGTCCACATGGCAACCTGGCAGGGTGGCGTCTGATTGGCTGTAGCGTAACCGCGGGCGACATCATTTCGTGTTTACGTTATTCGTTTACACTATTTAGACACACGCACAACAATTCACACAGTTCACTTGTTTTTAATAATTGTTTTTGTACGCTGTTTATTTATGCGGTTGGGTGGACATTTTGAACTGAAGCTGTTCAAGTTGAGGTCGTTGCCTACGGCAACGAGGGCGCCGCCTGACCTTGCACACGGCAGGGGTCGTTGGCATGGCGCCACTCTCACCTTGGGTGACATCATCACCTCTGTCAGCCAACCTGCAGGTGCAAGAGGGCGTGGCCAGAGCCAAGCACAGTACAATGTTCAGTGTTAAATTAGCTCTTACAGAGTGCATATCGTCCCAGAAATACGCCATACGTACTCTGCTAGTGTTGAATTAACACCAGACGTTTCGCAGCGCTCGCGAACGCGCGGGACTCACGTTAGTGTGTCGTCGGGACTTGGCGTAGGTGCTGACGCAGGCGGCGATGTCTTTGGACACACAGCGCTCGTGGACTGTGTACTTGCATACTGGAGCACAGGGGAGAGGGAGGGAGGGAGGGGTTAGGGAGAGGTGAAAGGTCATGACGGCACCAGTATACTGCACAGCCACCCGACCTGGGAGACTTACAGATGGAGACAGTCAGACAGACGTACAGACAGACAAACATGTATAGAAAGACAGACATACAGACAGATATACAGACAGACAGACACACAGACAGACAGACAGACATACTAAATGGATAGATGGACAGACAGACACACAGACAGGCAGATGGACACACAGACAGACACACAGACAGACAGACAGGCAGACAGACAGACAGACACACAGACAGACAGACAGGCAGACAGACACACAGACAGACGGACAGACAGACGTACAGACAGACAGACACACAGACAGACGTACAGACAGACACACAGACAGGCAGACAGACAGACACACAGACACACAGACAGACAGACAGACACACAGACAGACACACAGACAGGCAGACACACAGACACACAGACAGACAGACAGACAGACAGACACACAGACAGGCAGGCAGACAGACACACAGACAGACAGACAGGCAGACAGACAGACACACAGACAGACACACAGACAGACGGACAGGCAGGCAGACAGACACACAGACAGACAGACAGGCAGACAGACAGACAGACAGATGGACTTACGGGAGCAGCTCAGGCCCTGCTTGCGCACGCCCAGAAGCATGGTGAGGCAGTAGTTGCAGTAGGCCGGCTTGTTGAAGTGCTTCAGTCTCCACACATGCTGCCCGTCCTCCTGCATGTTCTACAGAAAATAAAAACTCTCCGTCACTGCCTGAGAGGCAGGGCAAATCTCCACAAACTTCACTATTTAAAACAGCGGGCCGCAGGGTAGTATAATGGCTAAGGAGTTGGTCTTGTAACCTAAAGGTCACAGGTTTGATTCCCTGATAGGACAATGCTGTTGTACCCTTGAGCAAGGTACTTAACCGGCATTGCTTCAGTATATATCCAACTGTACAGGATACAATGTAAGTCGCTCTGGATAAGAGCGTCCGCTAAATGCCAGCAATGTAATGTCAAATGATTAATATCATTATGATGCCCGATGGTCTGGTGAGGCACAAACTCGAGCCTCCTGGGGGGAGGAGCAGCCATGCTAACCACCGCGCTAACGATGAACTCACCACCAGCAGACCAGTTAGGCAGACCAGTTAGGCAGACCCACTAACGGATCGCTAGGTTATTATAACAGGTTTTTTTTTTAAACATTCATTTTACTTCAGGCTTTAACAGTTTATTACAAATTACTTTCAGACGCTGCCTCAGACCTGAGGTCTAGCTGCTGATTTATTCCATTTATTAGGCAGTGTAACTTCAGTCCTGGACAGTTTGGAAGCCCAGCAGACTTCAGAGTTATCTTTCAATTAGCAGCGGCTCTACTGTTGGGACACCTGACGCGACGTCTTCCCATCCTAATTATGCCTTCAATGAAAACAATTAAGAGCTCTTGCTGACACTGCCCACCCCACCCCCCCCCCGCCACCCCAGCGCCACCCCCCCCCCCCAGGACTGAAGTCTCTCATCCGTGTCAAGGACGAGTCTGCCGCCTTTCAGATAAAAAAAGATTAATCAAGCCAAGCCGGGGACACACACTGGGGTGAGGACGGAGCAGAACACACACGCTGTGGAGACGTCCCGCGGACAGAAGCGGTATTCCCACTGTGTGAGAGCAAGCGGCTCGTCCCTCGTCGAAAATAAGGATGAGCGATCCCTCGACAGGCCGAGCGGACTTTCCACCCATTCCAGGAACACGCATTAGCTAGGCCGCTCGCACGGTCAATGATGGCTGTTCTACAAACCGTATTGATGAGAATGTCAGCTGGACAGGGCTCAGGAGACAGAAGTCAATACATAAAGAATGATCCTGCCCCCCCCTCCTTCCCCCCTCCTCCCCCCGGCCCTTTCACATCACTCATACACAGTAAAATGTCCAGTGCTATTTCAACTATTACAGACTGTCCAATAGGGATCGTATGTACTCCATACTGGGCGGCAGTGTAGTATAATGGGTAGCTGGTCGTTGTGCCCTTGAGCAAGGTACTGCATTGCTTCGGGATATATCCAGCTGTATAAATGAACGCTGTGTAAAATGTTGTGTAAGTCGCTCTGGATAAGAGCATCTGCTAAATGCCTGTAATGTAATGTACCTTGTAAGAGCTGATTCAGCACAGAACATTTCACTGTGTGTTTACGCTTTGCTTGCTGGAGATGGTGTAAATGTCCGTTGTTATTTTATTTCGGTGTCTACGGGGACCATTTTTATCTAGACCTCCAGACAGGGTGGCGCATATTTTGGGACGAGGCCAGGGTGTCTAAATGTTTTCTTGCCTAGAATACAACAGACCATGTGACAACCCAACATGCCCATATGGGGATTGACTGTAAATTTCTCCCTTTTTTTAATCTCTTGTTTTTGGTTTTATTTTTTCATTTTTGTCTGGGGGAATCTTTATATACGGTTGTTATTTATGAAACATTGAATAAATATTATGGGTTCCCTCCGTGTGTAATGCATGTGCCCACACCCCTGGTTGCTAAGCAACAGTCGGCAGTCCCCCAAACCCACCGTCTCCATGCCGAGCAGCACCAGAAGCGGAATGGTGGTCATCCCGCCGCGGATCCACTCCTCCAGCGTGACAGTGCCGTCCCGGTCAAAATCGATCTCCTCCATCATCTCCTTCAGGATCTACAGACAGACAGACAGACACACACACACAGACACACTGTGTAACCATGGGTTACAATCACTGTGCTGCTCTATCACTCTGAAACTGGCAACACACACACACACACACAGTCACACACAGTCACACACACATGCACACACGCACACACAAACACACACACACACACACACACACACACACACACACACAGTCACACATACACACACACACACACCTTTCTCTAAGAGGCCTTACCGGACGTAGCTCTGTGGAGTCCCACTCCAGGTACTCCGCTACATGAACCATCTGATTGATAATGCGGTCCAATTCCTGGAATGAAAGGGTGTCACAAGCATAGAGGCACGTTCTGAAACAACATCTGTGCTATTGTTTAACTGAGTATTCACACAGGAACTCAAATGCTTTAAACCTGCATAAACAGCAACAGGAACTCATTAGGCCAGCGCTGCCAAACACTAGCACTGACACTCAGACCCTCGACTAACACAGCCAATCACTGGCACAGACACTCAGACCCTCAACTAACACAGTTAAACACTGGTGCAGACACTTGGACCCTCAACTAACACAGCCAATCACTGGTACTGACACTCAGACCCTCTACTAACACAGCCAATCACTGGCACTGACACTCAGACCTTCAACTAACACAGCCAATCACTGGCGCAGACACTCGAACCCCTGATAAACACAGCTTATCACAACCGCCGACACACCATCCTCTGGTGGAATGACATTACTCCCATCAATGATCTCATCACATAATGGCCAATGGCTGTATTATTGCTGTGGGGACAGAAGTGGCTGAGAAGTGTTCCTAGCTCTGGGGGAGGGTGACACATACACAGTGTCCTTTAAGGCGGCTGACACAGCAGCAGCAGCAGCAGCAGCAGCAGTCTCCTTCAGGACTGTTAGAATCCCCCACATCAGCTGACCTCTCAGCCACTTTTAGTCCATCAGTTTGTTTTGGGGCCACTAATTGGTCGTGGCTTAGCGTTAACAAGCTGCGGATCTGGGGGGTGGGGGGATTGGGGGGGTGGGGAAGAAGGGGGGGGGGACTCACCGAGCTGTCCAGCAGTCCGTTGCCGTCCGTGTCGTATAACCGGAACATGACTAGAGGGAGAACGGGAGAGAAAAGAGAGACCTCCATCATTCAGAGCTCCAGTCCTCCTTACTGTATGTGCACCTCGACCATGCCTCGGTCTGTCCAGGAGGGGGCAGCAGGGAGTAAATCCAGAGGCTGGCGATGACGGATTTGCGGGAGTTCCCGGGTGTATTAGCGCCTCAGCGGAGTGGATATAGCTCAAACCGTAAAGCAGGCTAAGACTGCGATGAGGAAACAGGGGCTATGGATGTCAAGCCTGCACACTGCTAATGAGAGCAGACGCTAAGCTAAGCTGAGCGAATGGGGGACTCCTTTATGATGTCATCAGCAATGCATTCCCACCGGGGGAGTCATCTTAGGCAGGGATTCCAAGCAGGGGTCAGATATATATGCACAACATACTGTGGAAAGGCACGTCACTCCCACAGAAATTCAACCAAAGTTTAGACTCAATCCTGAACCCCGAAAAAAAGAGAAATATGTATCAGCTTTGGGATTCAAACTCCATCCATATCCACTTACATAAGCCTTTAGAAGACTATTTTATTTTAAGTGGAGTATGTTTTTTTAAGGGTGGTACATATCTGAAACATCGAAAAATAACTATGCCCATTTTATTTTTGCACCATATATGGGATGGATTTCCCCATCTCGCATATTTTCATTTGGATCCAGCATGTTATGAAATGCAGCCTTTAAAATGATCCTCAGTAAATTCTGACTTGCCCCTTGAAAATTAACTCTTACCACAAGAACAAGGCAAAAATGGCAGAATTACCAATATTCTGAATGTTTAATAAACAACACACCAGCTCATATTTCATAGCATGTGTGAAATAATTTACCTTGAATTATATTATATTCTGAAAAATAATATATAGACAATGAGGAAGATGAATGCATATCTGGCATATAACCATATACTTTAAACTAGTGGTGTCCAGTCTTATCCAAGAAAGGGCCGGTGTGGGTGCCACACTTTTGTCCCTGCACTAATACACCTGAGCCAACTAATTAACCACTCCTGGTCTTCAATCAAGACCTTGATAAGCAAAATCAGGTATCTTACTACTGAGCTAAAATGAAAGCCTGCACCCATACCAGCACTTTTCCGGTAAGGTCTGCTTTAGATTATGTAATACATGTTCATCATCAGTGGCCATGGCAACGGCATACTGTCCATAGCAACAGCCACCCCCCCCCACCCCCAGCCTCCCCCCCCCCTCAGTCTCTCACACTCGAGTTTGTCCTCGGGGGTCCCCCTCTCCAGCAGGGACAGGTAGCACACGATGTCCTTCAGAAACACCACCTGGGGCGACGGCAGGGGGGCTCCCTTCTGCGGGGACGGGCTCCGGCGCAGCGACGGACGCTTCTCCGTTCGATCCGGTCGGCTTCACTGCGGGGCAGAGACACGGTGCCAGGGTGAGGGGGTCACTGCGGGGGCGAGGGGACCGAGTGGTGTGATCCAGTAGCAGTGTGGAGAGAGAGAGACAGAGAGAGAGAGAGAGAGAGAGAGGGAGAGATGAGGGGGAAAAGAGAGAGGGACAGAGAGGGGAGAGGTAGAAAGAGAGAGAGAAGGGGGAGAGGTAGAAGAAGAGAGAGAAAGAGAAGGTGAGAGGTAGACAGAGGGAGAGAGGTAAAGAGAGAGAGAGAGAGAGAGAGAGAGACACCGCACCTGCACAGCATGCATGCTGAGGGGTGTTCTAGAAACTTACCCACAGAAAGGTAAAAGGTAAAGGTTACTCATATTAAAGGCCACCTCCAGTGGGGGTAAAAAAACACATGAACTCGAGATGTAGAGGATGGAAAATTAAAAATATCCCTCATTTGGTTCAGCTCGCCTTTTTGTTGGTATTCACATTTAAAAATGCTGAGGCCTTTGTTTATCAGCTAATTCAAGCAATGCACCATGGGATTTCTTGCTGCCTAGCCCCAAAGCCTGCCTTTCTGAGGTGGTTCTAACTGTTCTTGGTATTCAGCGCACAGTCTCGAAACAAAGGCATTCTGGTGAACGTAAACAGATTCATGCAGATGAACCGTCATGGAGACCGCAGCTCTCGATACCGAAAACAGCTACAGCCCCTTTTTAAGAGGAGAGACGTGTGAGACAGAGAGCCAGGCAAGCATGTTGCCACATCCTTCTAAAAAAAAAAAGCACAGAACAATGTTATTTTTCACGTAAGCTTTTATCTGGTGTACAATTAATGAAACAGTAAGTCACTATCAAAACTGAGCACTATCTACTAAAGGTATTAAATAGTTAAATCAGGTGTTACAGTTCTGGGATAAAACAAAAACCTGCACCCACACCGGCCTTTTTCGGATAAGATTGGACACTGATTTATATGACAACCCTAGAAGGTCCATTTACCTTGTGTGAGGTCAGGTTTGCGCACCAATGAACATTTTCCCGGAAGTTCATTTTCCAACTATTTATTTTAAAAACTACAAATTTAAATTAATGTTTAGGCAAACTACTCTTGGTCTTTCTTTACAGGTGTCCTTCACAAATCTAGCTAATTTTCTGCGTGTGTGTGTGCATGTGCGTGTGTGTGTGAGAGTGTGTGTGTTTGTGCGCGTATGCGTGTATGCGTTTGTGTGTTTGTGCGCGTATGCGTGTGTGTGTGTGCGTGTGTGTGTTTGTGCGCGTATGCGTGAATGTGAGTGTATGTGTGTGTGTGCGCGCGCGCTCACCTTAAATATTTATTTCATTAAGTTAGTTTAATAATTAATTTATGAAAAACTCCACCCCTGGTGTACAGGCTTCAGGAGAAAATAAATAAGAACGGAGGGCAAAAAAAAATAAAAATCGATGCATTAGTCATTTAAAAAGAGCAATGTTAATAAGAACTGCCGGATCGATACGCAGGAGACACATCACAAATCATTACCGCTGCTGAGAACTGTGCGCATAACTCATGTTCTCCAGAGCCACAGGGTACAGCGGAGTCAATAACGAGACCCCCACATTAGCCGGGTAGCATTAGCATGAATCGATGGACGGCTTAAAATGGCTGAGCCAAAGATCTCATTCGTCACGATGACACAAAAACTGAAGAAGACGCTGAACGTGAGCGTTAGCCTCTCGCTAACGTTTTTGGCTTTTCGTAGCTGCCCTTTTGTTGTTTTGCGTATGGACGTCCCCGCGCTTAACCCAATATTTGAAAAGGTTATGATTAGGAAAGAATACAAATGTTTCATAATAATGAAATAAATTCTTAAAAATTCTAAATGACTGAGCTCAGAAACTGGGTGGGTAAATTGCAAAAAAGTAATGAATCAAAGACAAAAAGATGGCCAAAAGATGCCTCATATACGATTGAAGCGTTAAGTTTTAATAAAAGATAATTATAAGATATAAGATAATTATTCAAAACTTTAAAAGCATAATTAAAATGTGCAGCATAAATACTGTGAATCCGTAGAGAAAGTCTGCCCCCATATGGTAGCTTGTATTATCACACCCACTGCTTGCCTGTACATGCAAGGGTATTAAAACTCAAAATGCACTCAAAATTAAAGCAATTCAAATGTCTCCACTTTGCAAAACGTCATGTGTAACATTATTTACGTTAATCCTTTTTGTCTACTTTTCACAACCGACTCCATTTAGACCCTTGCAGAATCACCTTTATTCCTTCAAATAAGAAGATGGTGTTGCAAAGTATATATTTACTTAACTCTGCCTACTTTGCTTACGTCAGACTGTCATTTTCCATCCAGCAATATGGAAGGAGAACAAAAGGGGACCATAAAAAAGAATGAAACAAAGTAATACTAATAATATCAGATGATTGTATGTTATGGAAATACAGTATGTCTCACACATATCAGCACGAACGTGCTAATGCAAATATCACAAACTAAAAAGGCATACGGAAATACTGCCCAAAGCGCATTATAGCGGGGGTAAACAGAACACCACAAATCCCTATAGATCGGTGCACCCCCATGAATCCTCGTCATTATAATTGCACGCTGTTAGAGAAATTAAATAAAAGCCATGCCCTGTCCTCGCAGCCCAAAGCCACTAATCCCTGTCGTAATCACTAAACACTCCATAATCCCCGTCATTACCATCGCATAAATTTCAAGAAATGAAATAGGCTACATGCTTTCGTTGTCCTAAAGACACAATTTGCGATGACGAGACATCAACGCAGTTTTGAGACCTGCTTTTCTCTTCTTTCTCATTCATTTTCCACTTCCCCCGAGCAGATAAACAAAACAATTTTTAGACTAATTTATTATTGAATTACTTTCAATTTCAGCGGCTCGCTTAATCTAACGAGTTAACGATTCCGGATACAGATGCAGTCCATTTCTGAGCTCCGGTTATCAAAACGAGCAGACCGCATCATGCTATGCAAATCTCTTTCGCAAACGTACGGGACGAACTGAGAGCATTCAAAACAATACCCATGAAATCGGCAGGGTTGTTGCAGAGCCCCTGAGGCACACAGTACACTGTAAAAAGGTAAAAATAAAATAAAATACCGCAAGAAAACAGCCCATTAATGAAAGGGAAAAACTGCATAAATCCTATTATTAACTGTATGAAGTTATTTTTCGGGAGGCCGTTAAAAATGAGTTATTTCTGTTGTTCTACATGACTTTGACGATCTTTTGAAGATAAAAAAGGGGTGAAATACTGTACATTTCTAAAGCATTTTACTGTAGAACTACAAAGTCATAGAATAATGGCAATAACTAATTATTTAACAGCCATCCCATAAAACAACAGGATTTATTCAGTTGAATAACAGGACTTATACAGAATCGTACAGTTTTTTTTTACGTGATATTTTTTACAGTTTAGAGATTAAAAAGGGGAAAGTATTCCTTCGCAATTCGTTTTTCCAGGGAACGCAAAATAGTTTTGCAGGTGGTCTCAAATGAAAGTGAAATACTCCGATATGGAATACCCTTGCCTTTAAGAAAGTCACACCTCTGGCCTTATTATGCTGTAAGGTTAATGTATACACATTATAATATCTCAAACCCATACTCTCCAGGCCCCGTGGTGTGTTTCAAGACTATGATTGGCTAAAAAGTACACCCACTCAGGGCTGTAACTGCCATCGAGGACACCGAGGTCATGCCCTCAGTATTTTTATTATTTTCATATCCATTTCTAAAGCATGTATCTAATTTCATTTTTTTTGTGTGAGAACATCAGTCACAATTACTTTAGGAGGCGAATGAATGGTGTTTCATATTTTATCAAATTAAAGCCTAATCTAGAGGAATACGTGCAGCATTTACACCCTAAAATGCATCCGCAGTTAAATGACTAAATTAATGGGAAAAAATTGCATATCCTGGCCTAACTCCTCCACCCCATTTCACCCCACCCCACCTCCACCGAGTCTGTCAACCAGGGTATTATTTAGGCCCTAGTTACGCCCTGGGATGCACCTGGTTTCCAAGGCCTGAACTGGAAGGGAAACCACAAATAAACCAACAAACACTGCAGCCCTCCAGAACTGGAGTTTCTGCACCACCGGTTCAGGCCTCTGAATACAGAATATTTTTGTAAGTTTTTGTTGAACAGTAGCTTGATTCATTTCACTTTTGATTTGTTTGGTTTGTCTTTCTTACTGTATTTGGTTTCTTTTGTTTTGGCATTTAGGAGGAAGAGATCGGATTAGATTAGATTAGATTAGATTATATTAGATTAGTTCAGATTAGATTAGATCAGATTAGATTATACGTCATTGTCAGACTTCTCTAAAGTTTGTCCTGCATCACAAGCCATACTCTCTTTTACATGCAAGGAGACAGACACACGTTGATACCACAGAATAAGACAAACCGTTGTAGCACATTTCATTAGTAATAGATGATTATAAAACATGCAAGGGGCACACCCTGATATCCTAAAAGGCGCAATGCATGATGGGAACTGTGTGCATGTGCACCTGACAGAGCCCTCACCTGGGGACTGGGGGTTGAGGTGGGGAGAGGCGGGGCCCTTTGAGGGGACCAGGGCGTTGCTCCCGCCCCCCGGGGGTTTCGGCTGGGCGCAGGGCGAGCGGTGGGGGCCGGCCGGCGTGTGGCCCCCCGTCCCGGACCGCTGGGACGAGGAGCGCGAGGAGCAGGGCGAGGCGGTGGCGCCCGAACCCGTCGCCATGACGACGGCGGCGGCCTGGTCCGGCGTGTGGCGGGCCATGGCGCTCAGGATGCTCTTACCGTTCATTCCTGGGGAGTGGAGGGGGGAGGGAGGAGGAGGGGGAGAGAGAGAGGGAGAGGGAGAGAGGGAGAGAGCAGGAACCTGAGGTTATGCACATTTTTTTTTACACAGGATTTATTGTCGAAAGGCGAAAAAACATTGAAGCCGATGACAAGCTTGCAGCGGAAACACGCTAAAGAGAGAAAAAAAGGTTCCAACACTTCACACGGGACAGGAAGGAGGAAGAAAGAGCCGCCGAAAGAGAGAGAAAGAGAAACAGAGAGACGGAGAGGGCAAGCAAGGAGAGGAAGTTAAGATCTTAAGTCTGCACACAACAGCTTGGCCACAATCACAGCGTTGCTGGAAAGTTAACGACATTTATGAGATTTTCACAGATGAACACACAGCTATGAGAGGGCTGCTTGGTGTTAGCCTGCTAGGTCACTGTTCCAGTGCGTAGACGGGCCCCACAGTCTGGTATGGATCTCAATCATGCCAGTGCTGACTGTGGCTGGTATCGAATCTGAATCACACTAGTGCTGACTGTGGCTGGTATCGAATCTGAAATACGCCAGTGCTGACTGTGGCTGGTATCGAATCTGAATCACGCCAGTGCTGACTGTGGCTGGTATCGAATCTGAATCACGCCAGTGCTGACTGTGGCTGGTATCGAATCTGAATCACGCCAGTGCTGACTGTGGCTGGTATCGAATCTGAATCACGCCAGTGCTGACTGTGGCTGGTATCGAATCTAAATCACGCCAGTGCTGACTGTGGCTGGTATCGAATCTGAATCACGCCAGTGCTGACTGTGGCTGGTATTGAATCTGAATCACGCCAGTGCTGACTGTGGCTGGTATCGAATCTGAATCACGCCAGTGCTGACTGTGGCTGGTATCAAATCTGAATCACACCAGTGCTGACTGTGGCTGGTATCGAATCTGAATCATATTAGAGCTGACTGTGGCTGATAACCCTACAGCGCACAGTTTGTGCTGTAATTGCCCAGGGGAAGGAATCTGAATCGATAGCGGAGGTAGCAGCATGAACACAAACCGGTATTCCAAATTGGGAGCATTTAAAAAAAAAAAAAACTCTGACGTAGAGAGACAAACTCATGAAATTACTGCAGCCCCTTGGTTAGCCTGTTCTCAGCACCACAGATCTGCCACTTTACAAACACCAACACAGACAGGTTCTCATGGAGATGGTGTCACATCACAGCCACGGGGGGGGGTCGGGGGCCTGGAAGATTGACATCACGCCACAGCAGGGTCAGGAGTACCTGTTATGGGGGCACATGCCACTTCTGTCTGAATAGAGATGCCCGCATCGATCGATCTAGGCTCTGCAGGGAGAGGGGTTTCAGAGGAACAGAAAGAAAAGGTGCACGTGAGGGCGAAGAAAAACAAGTGCAGAGAGAGAGAAAGAGAGGGGGAGAGAGAGTGAGAGAAAGAGAGGGGGAGAGAGTGAGAGAAAGAGAGACAGAGAGCGACAGAGAGAGAATGAGAGCGACAGAGAGAGAGAGCGAGAGAGAAAGAGAGTGTGATGGAGAGAGAGAGAGAGTGAGACGGAGAGAGAGAGAGAGAGTGAGACGGAGAGAAAGAGAGAGAGCGAGAGAGAGAGAAAAGAGAGAACAGCAGGAGGGATGCGAGTGGTAAAACAGGCTCATTCCCCCCACACTTCTGAAACGGAGACACTCATGAGGGGTTATGGACCCTACAGTAGAGACCATAGATCATATACCAGTCTCTTTCTTATTTCAGTTCAGTGAGATTTTTTTGGGTCGGACAGTTAAATCAGATGGGCTCCCAGGGCCTCTGAAATGCAGCTTAAAAAACACATCAAAACAAAGCAGTTCTTCATTAAAACAGGAGAAGGAACAACTACAGAACCTGATATTCACAAAAATTAAACTCCTTAAGACAGTGCTGGAAACAAAGCTGAGGATTTCAAAATCACTGAATCTTTGTTACTTGGACGTGAAACTACAAACAATGATGTGGTAAATGGGACAAACAAGTAATTCTTTACCACACGAGAGAGTGGATTTTAAAGAAGAGAAATGCCCTAGTGTGTTCAGTTAGACTGTGGAGGGAACAGCATACAAATCTAGGACCGTGAAAGAGCCTTTTCTGGCACATGAACACAAACGAGATGGAACTGATCTAGCTACTGATACATTGTAAACAGAACAAGCCATTTGCTGTGCCTGATTCAAACCAAAAACTAAAAATAAAATAAAAAAGATTCAACTGTCATTTTTGTCAATATAAGAGTTTAGACAGGCCCAAAATATCCAGAAATTGTAAGCATATGTGATAGGATAGCATCCTTCTTGTTGTGAAATAAACTTTCATCCCTGAGCCTCAGAATTAAAGTTTAAAAAAACATTTTGGGGCCACAACAACATTGTTGCTTAGGGCCACCAAAACCCCTAGGGCTCTGAAGGAATGATATTTATGAAGACCACGGCAAATCACAACTGAAATGGGGGCGGTGAAAAAAACACTATCACTAGATGGAGGCACAGGATTCACAAACGAACACCTCCTCCCCACCTCCTCGCGGTGGCGTCTAAACCGTCGCCTGGACGGCAATGAAACGCAGCGTCCGCTGCGCTCGTAATGTACCCAGACCGGCCTGCACTTGGACAGGAATCACGCCGCCATCTTTTATAATCAGCGAGGCCCGGCTTCGCCCATCTGCCACCTGCCTGTACCGCGATGGGCAGCCTGCTTAGCAAAGGGGGCATCGTGCCAGGATCCGGGCAGCACCATAGATATCCCCCCTATGGCTTTGGAGGGACTGTAGGTATCACCCCCACGGCTTTGGAGGGACCATAGATATCCCCCCTATGGCTTTGGAGGGACCATAGATATCCCCCCTATGGCTTTGGAGGGACCATAGATATTCACCCCTAAGACTTTGGAGGGACCATAGATATCAACCCTATGGCTTTGGAGGGACCATAGATATCATCCCTACGGCAAGCCCCCAGAGCTTGTGTTTGTAACTGATGAGCTGTGGGCGTTGACGGTGCCAACCAGCGAAAACCCTGGCATGGAACGTTCTGGAGTGAAAATGCAGTTCCACTTAGTATTCATATTCAATAAATTACATGGCTCCATCACCCAGAGTGTATTCCACATCATAGTGCATAAGGGTTAGGTAAACACCAGTGCAGCTGGAAAATCTGGCTGCATCCCAATCAAGAAAAACACTCCATGTACCAAACAACTCTGTTTCACAAATCACCATAAATGAATTACCTAACTACTATGTTATTTAACTCACGATATTTTGAGTAAGAGGCGACTAGGGGTGTGTGGAACTGGCCATAGAGAACTGTTATTATAAACTGACCTGAGTAGCCTGGCTTTGATTTGATTTGTAATACATTTGAATTTAATAAATTTAGTTGGAATCAGAACTGGACTGTGAGCAGAATTTAGTTACAGCATTTTTTAGTCTTGACCAACCCTACAGACAAAGAGGAGAATACTGCGTTCTTGAACCGGGGGTACAAGGTGCGGGGGGGGGTTACGATTGGAGCCCAAAAGCGGGCTGGTCCATCTAGCATCTGCTCGAGTGGCCAGACGGCCAGTTCGGGCAGTCCAGCTGGGATCTGAGTGATTCTGTGCTGCTGCAGAAATGCCTTTGAGCCACATGATCAGGCAGGAGGCTTCTGAGTTACCATGGCGACCCCGCAGAAAATAACCATGTGTACATTCACAAGAGGCTCGCAGCCAAATAAGCCAGGGCCATATAAAACTGTGTGATGCATGGAGCAGTGAATATGCATGAAACTTGCTACAGTAGAAATAATTTTTTTTAAATAAAAATTTGGGTTTTTTTTCTGAAAAACTAAAATTAAATTGATTTAATTTATTCAAACCTAATCGGAAAAAAAGTGAAGTGAATTAATACTGAAAAGCTAATTCCTTATAATCTTAATTATCCTGGGGTATTTTGAGGAAGCGCCAAGCCCTTCTCCCATTCCTTTCTGTTTAGTTCATAAAGAGAGCTGAGGCAGGGAAACTACAAATTAGACCCAATAATACAAAAATACAGCAGCGTTCATTTTGTGCGCTTTTTCCGTTTTTGGAAAAACTGAGCACGACCTCATGCAAACAGCTACGTACAAGCCAAGGGCAAAAAAACCCTGTGAGTTCATCACAGAACATCTCGTTTTGGTCCTCTGAATTATTCAAAGCTCAAAATGATTCTCGTCCGGGGTGCTAATTGAGAGTCAGGCCTTAATTCTGGCCTCACGCGATGATTCTCACCACCTGACTACAACTGATGCTGTAACCTCTGCCTAAAAAAAAACACGATGACAGGACAGCAGAACCGCTTGGCCCTCTTCCGGAACATTCTGAAGTCCAAACTTTCGTCAGGCTCCATCCTGGCTCTCTCCCTGTTAGTCCCTGCTTCCAGCACACTCCTTTTTAAATGGTAGTACTTTTAAAGATTGTTATAGCATGCTTTATGGCATTACATGGATATTAGCTGTAGCACTCTGTGGTATTTATTAGGGGGTTTTAGATTGACGTAAATCAATTTACACTCAGCATTTTCACGGTGCCGCACGTATACTCACTGATGTGGAAAAGCTGCTAGCCGAGCCAAGCTCTGCTGCTCTCATAACTCATATGGATGCCTTTATGTTCTCTAACGCTGTAAGTTTCTCTGGCTAAAAGCGTACGCAGTGTGGATGTAAAGTAATGTATGTCCATAAAGTAGTGTAAAGTCCTGCCAATTCATTTCTGTCTCCTGTAGAGAACATGAGTCTCTGGTCTTAATCTCAACAACCACACATTCTACTGTGCTGAACCCTACACTGCGAGGGACATTCAATAAAAATAAAAAATAAAAATATTTTAAAAAATATTTTCACAGGACCATGTTTTTTTTTGCCATTCAAGACAATTGTATCATGTCAAAAATACAAATAAATGAAATTGGGGTAGGATGGACATGTCATCACCAGAGATTCCCCTGTGGTTGTCACCTTTCACATAGAAACCAGGTGGGCACTTCACCAATAATGAAGTACAGTGGTAACAACTAATGGGACAACACTGACGGTACAGGTGGACACTTACTTCAAAGATCTCTGCAGGTGAGGTGACATCATGGCTGGCTACCTTGTTTCTATTTCACTACCCCTGGTTCCAGTTCCAAAAATTCAAAACGCCGCCCAAAATTCAGAAACCCCCCCCCCCGTAGTGAGGGACTCGGTGTGGGGTCAGATAGTACAGTCAGGTGGGAACCGACAGGTGCCTCTTACCCAGCAGGCCCGCACCTGTGCGGGGCAGCCCGGGAGAGCCATCCCCCGTCTTGCTCTTGAAGGAGGTGAAGAGGTGCTGGCACAGCTCCTCGGGAATGTCGTTCTCCAGGTACGTCTTCATGAAGAGCTGGAAGCCCTCGTAATCGATTGGCTAAGGGGGGGACAGACAGACAGACAGACGGACAGACAGAAAGATCAATCGATGGGGAGAGTCGATGAGAGACGACCCAACCACTGGGTCACACCAGGTCGAGGGCATCATGCCAGAAGGGGAGGGGGAGGGGGGCAAGAGTTCTGAGTGACCCTCCGTGAAAGTTACTCGCCATGGTCTTTCCGCGAAACACGACAAGGCAAACAGCGTGGTGTGAAGTTGGGGGTTCGGCCGTTTTGGGGGGGGCAGGGATGGTTAGCTTTAGCATGGTGTAGTGAGTCACGGTGTTTTCTCAGCAGTACAGAGCACATGTCATGTAAATGAACCAATGAGACACAAGAACAGGAAGCCTGCTGGGGGGAAGCCATCTCCATAACAAACGCATGATGTACAAAAACGCAAAAGATTTACGTAAACACATGAAAATGTACGGATTGCCATCCAGTAATGTAACTAACAGTCTTGTTCCTTTATTGCTGTAAAATGCATGGGATTTTATGGCAGGATGATACACTGACAGTCAGATAATATTCTGTAACCTGTAACCAGGTGGTTTTTCAAAACGTTGCAGACAAAGAGGCAAATGCATTTTCCATAGTGAGCAAACGATGGCAGGCAACTTCATCGACAAAAAACTGCACAACAAGCCACTCCCACGCACACTTTTCCACCACACATGCACTCACAGTGCTGCTCCATTTTATCAATTTTGTTTATTTAACCACGTTTAACATTTAACATTTAACCACAGGAGAGACATTGTTTAGGACAGACGTTCCACTGGAAAAAAAAATGGCGAAATGGAGTTAGTGGTGATTGAGCCATGAAGGTGATTCTACGACAGCCCTGAGACTGACGAAGCATTCGGTCTCATTCATCCTCATGACAAACTCTCAGCGGAAATGGCGAGAGAGCAGCCTTCTTCAGACGTGTTTTAGTACAGCCATCTCCGAGGATAATGAAATGCATATTGCCAAGACGAGAGGGTGTTTCTGGGACCGTCCACCATCATGTTACATGGGCTGAATGAATCAAATGGACATGACCAAAAACAAAACAAAAAAACTGAACGCAAACGCGCAAATAATAAATTCGAACCGGAAGGTTAGCACGCACAACATTCCCACAACGCTGCCGTGGCGTTTCGAGCCCTGAAGAGCACACAATGACGAATGGCAGACACACAGAAGCGCCGTCGGCAGGGCAACCGGGTGACCTCTGACCCCGACCGAGAGGAGAGCTCGCTCTCTCTCTCTCTCTTTCTCTCTCTTTTCCAACAACAGGATGGGAACATGAGCAGGTCACGTCAGGGCATGCAGGTCTGTAAGACAGCTCATGCAGATTCCACACTGAGGTGGCTTACTTGGCTGAGAACGTCTTGCTTCTGATTGGCCATTATGGTGGGGGGGGTGGGGGTGGGGGGGGGGGGGTGGGGGGAGTGGAGAGGGAGAGAGGGTGGTTAAGTCTTGTGCAGTGTCGTTGTGGCTGGTTCCACTGAATTAGGATGGTGTGCATTTGCAATCTGTAATTGATCGTAGGATATTGACGTTATTGTTAAACTATGGATGCATGGCAAATTGTCATGTCCTCCTCTCCCCCCCCAACTCTTTAAGGACCACAGTGGGAACCAGGTGGTTAGCTGTTTCGTGTTATACTTTATAGCTTTTTAAGACTGATACATGATGATCCTGCTTGAGCTTCTTCTTGTACTTTTCTGATGAGCATAAAATAAATTCAGTCAATCAATCAACCAATCAACCAATCTCATTAGTCAAGGGGAAGGAATTGAAAGAGAAGTCCCGCCCTCAGTCTTCATGGCAACTGCATGACCCCCACGAGGATGATCCCTGGGGTTTTCCCTAAGTTTATACCCTGACATAGGTGTTTATAAACGTGTTATATGCTATCTATGTGCAAATTATTTATTGTAATAATGGTGTTATAAGTGCAATACATCATTTTCCAATTATATTCATCACAGTCCAATGCAGTGCAATATGCTATGCTTTGTAAACATGATTTTAAACCGCTTAGTAATTGGTGTACGGTAGTTCCGTATTCTTGAATAAAGCTTTTATACTCGTTTCACTCTACTTTCCAGTGATTCCATCCAAGGTCCAACGTATGAATGATGTTTCATCTCGATCATTCAGGCCATTGCCAAACTCACACTGAACACTTTGGGAACTTGCTGTCACACATTTGCTATCTTGTTATCACACATTGTTGTTTTTCTTCTCCTTAGTTGGCAATACCACTGCCAAGAATTTTCTAGGCATCCACGTGTTCACAGTTTTTTTTAAGCCAGGAGTTGGACAGCCCAGCTTTGTCTGCACCAGAGGAGCGCCTGGATTAACTGCATATGTGATTTTTGATCCTTTTTCGCAGAGCCGGTCCCCTATTGGTCATCTCCATCAGACATGCAGAGTGCCTGCTGAACCAATCAATTGAGCCCAGTGGAGATTTGAGCCAGAACAAACAAGTAAAGAACCATTACAAAATTATTATTTTTTTAAAGCCAGTCATAATCGCCTTTGAGAGAAATTTATTGGTAACGTCACACTATACAGAAAACGCCACACTGGGGCACTTAAAAAAAGCGCTGCAAGTGTCCCTGGTTGGTGGAAACGGTAGCTAGCCAAGTTTCAGCCGAAGCCACTTCCTGTCTGGGCGCCTCCACAACGGGTTATGGAAATATAAAAACGGCAATAGATCCTAGTGCTGCCATATACCACACATTCACCCTTTCCTTTATGTCACAGAAACCCTTCAGGCACTGCATACAGACCAGGGGTCTCAAACTCAATCCCAGGGAGGCCGATGTGTCTCCCGGCTCTTGGTGTGTTCCTGCACTTAAGTGCTTAATTGTTATTGATTGGCTAAAGAGCCCGAACACCTTGTTTCCAAGGCCTAAACTGGGCCACTGATTGGAAGGAAATTATAAAACCCAACCCCAGAGAGACTGTGGCCCTTCATAAAAATACTCCAAAGACTGCATTTAGGCTTCCTTCACCCAGTAAAACGTCCAGTTTTTATTTAACTCTAACAGTCTGGCACCACATGTACTCTGTAAAAGTAGATTTTACACTGAACATTATACTGTGTTCTCCAGAGTTTTTGGTGGCCCTCAATCAGAACGTATAGGTCTGAATGCAGTACAATTAAAATATATTCCAAAATCTACTCCAGTGTGTTTATGCTAGCGAGCAGCTCTGGGTGTCCGACAGCAAGGTTTGCACACGCCTTTTTTTTTCTTCCCGTGTAGAAACTGGCGGATTGATTGAGAACCGTGAAAGCCCGCAGACACTTCCGACCTCTGGGACTTACGTTTGGCTTCCTCGCCCTGAATCCATCTCAATCCAATCTGCTTTCATTTCTTCCTCTCTGAACTGAGTGGGGGCCTATTACATTGCCATCAGACCCATAAATGACTGGCCATGTTTGGGAAAATGTGCTGTAGAAGAGTCGTTCCCCTCCCTCAGCTCTGTAGACGTTCAGAGCTGTCAAGCTGCTGGACCACCCCCATGATGGACCGCCCCCATGATGGACCGCCCCCATGATGGAATAATTATGGCCTTGGCTGTGCCAGTCACACTTACCTACACTGACTGAGCCACCTCCAAAGCAGCTGAGAAGGTTTGACGGTTTAGGGAACTGTGTTTGTACCTCCAGTTCTCAGCGTTTATAACCCGACCAGGCCTCACTCGTTCATAACGAACGAATAGAACCCATGACCACCAGCCGCAGCGGCAATCAGGGAAGCGCAGATGGCACGTCGCCTCCTTTTTGGGGCCTCCCTCTGAGACACTGGGGATGGGAGGAGGGGGAAGGAGGAGGACGGGAGGAGGGGAAGAGGAGGACGGGAGGAGGGAGGATGGAGGAGGAGGAGGAGGACGGGAGGGAGGGGAGGAGGGGGAGGAGGAGGAGGGAGGAGGAGGAGGAGAGGAGGAGGAGGAGGGAGGGGAGGAGGAGGAGGAGGAGGAGGACGGAGGAGGGGAGGAGGGGGAGGGGAGGAGGAGGAGGGGAGGAGGAGGGGGAGGAGGAGGGAGGAGGAGGAGGAGAGGAGGAGGAGGAGGAGGAGGGGAGGGGAGGGAGGAGGGGAGGAGGGAGGAGGGAGGAGGGGAGGGAGGATGGGAGGAGGAGGAGGAGGAGGAGGGAGGAGTAGGAGGGAGTAGGAGGGAGGAGGAGTAGGAGGAGGGAGGAGGGAGGAGGGAGGAGGAGGAGGAGGGAGGAGGAGGAGGGGAAGAGGAGGAGGGGAGAGGAGGAGGAGGAGGATGGGAGGAGGGGAGGAGGAGGACAGGAGGAGGACGGGAGGGGAGGAGGGAAGGAGGAGGACGGGAGGAGGGGAGGAAGGGAGGAGGAGGACGGGAGGAGGGGAGGAGGAGGACGGGAGGAGGGGAGGAGGGGAGGAGGAGGACAGGAGGAGGGCAGTTTGGATGTACGAGCCGTGGGCTGGCTTCATTGACGACGGAGGAAGGCTGCCGGTCTTTTCCGTGATCCGGGCGGCGGGTCTGGCGGGTTTGGCAGGTCTGGCAGGTTTGGATCTCCTGACAGCGCTGACAGTAATTCTGCCCCCGATGGAGCCTGGCATCGGGTTACACAGCACCACATGCTGACGGGGTCGTTATTCAAGTGGTGGGGCGGGGCGGGGGGGTGGGGGGGGTGTGAGTAATGTGTGTGTGTGCAGGGGGGTAGGGGATGGGGCATCTCCACAAAAATAAGAGGCATTGCGTCAGGACCTGGATGCTCTTATTGCCGTAGCAACGCAGAGTACGTTATGACCTCATTATGAGTCAGGCCTGAGGAACAAAGTGTGCAGGTGAAATCTGACACCCCCATTCTATAGTTCTATAGGTGGGACCAAGGGAGGGGGGAGTGGGGGGGAGGGGGGCTGCAATTAGACTTTAGGGCGATAGATGGTGGGGGGGGGGCACTTGTGTGAGAGGCTGGCTCTGAACATGCTAATAATGTGAAATGGCCGACGCTTGGCCTTTAAGCGAAGTGGCGAACACGCTGTACCTGCTCGGGGTTGTATTTGGCGAGAACTCCGTCTCCGTGAAACTCCTCCAGGACGTCTTTCAGCTTCTTTGTGGAATCTGAGAACGAGGCAGACAGAGGAAATAAAAAATAAAAACAAAGTCAGGAGTGGGGTTTTGCCTTTTTTTTCAGCTCTTTGAAGAGTAGTTTTTCTGGAAGTCCCGTGTTCTATTACTGAAATAGATTTCAGTTACCAGTAGTGACATAGCTCAGGAGGTAAGACCGATTGTCTGGCAGTCGGAGGGTTGCCGGTTCAAACCCCACTCTGGGCATGTCGAAGTGTCCTTGAGCAAGACACCTAACCCCTAACTGCTCTGGCGAATGAGAGGCATCAATTGTAAAGCGCTT
>NC_057935.1:71261575-71281575 GCF_018555375.3 Anguilla rostrata | reverse complement strand
CTGGAGCAGGGGATTGTGGGTACTCACACTCGCTGTACTGCTGCAGTAGGGCATTATGGGTACTCACACTCGCTGTACTGCTGCAGCAGGGCATTATGGGTACTCACACTCGCTGTACTGCTGCAGCAGGGCATTATGGGTACTCACACTCGCTGTACTGCTGCAGCAGGGCATTATGGGTACTCACACTCGCTGTACTGCTGCAGCAGGGCATTGTGGGTACTCACACTCGCTGTACTGCTGCAGCGGCGATTGTGGGTACCACACTCGCTGTACTGCTGCAGCAGGGCATTGTGGGTACTCACACTCGCTGTACTGCTGCAGCAGGGCATTGTGGGTACTCACACTCGCTGTACTGCTGCAGCAGGGCATTATGGGTACTCACACTCACTGTACTGCTGCAGCAGGGCATTATGGGTATTCACACTCGCTGTACTGCTGCAGCAGGGCATTATGGGTACTCACACTCGCTGTACTGCTGCAGCAGGGCATTATGGGTACTCACACTCGCTGTACTGCTGCAGCAAGGCATTATGGGTACTCACACTCGCTGTACTGCTGCAGCAGGGCATTATGGGTACTCACTCTCGCTGTACTGGTGCAGCAGGGCATTATGGGTACGCAGGGCATTATGGGTACTCACACTCGCTGTACTGCTGCAGCTGGCTGAACTCGGCGGGGCTCAGGCACACCCAGCTCCCGTCCCCCATGATGGCGGGCGGCGTGGCGGCGGAGGGGTGCTGGTTATCCCTGGGTGCGGTTCAAACCGGAGCTGGAGGGGGGGGTCAGCATCGTCCCAGAGCCGCCCTGCGAGCAGGGGGAGAGGGGAGTGTGGGGGCAGGACGCGGAGCCCCCTAATCCTCCGATGTCAGGGGTCACCTCCCACAAGGCCTTTACTCTGATCCCTGATCAGTTATGCCACACCCACACAGCTTCCTGTCTGTGGAGAGAGAGAGAGAGAGAGAAGAGAGAGAGAGATGTTTACTGGGCCACAATTGTGTGCCATTCATTTTAGATTCTCTGCCACAGTAAACCAGGATATTTTTCCTCTGCAGGGATTTAAGTTTGTTAAAGTCCTATCAAAAACAAAAAGTCATAAGAAATTTAATTTTGATGGCTGTTGAAAAGGGACCAAATCGTTGGTGATGCTTAGCGGAAATTAGATTTGTTCAGTCCCGTAAAATGAATGAACCGCCCGCTACATCCTCTCCTTGGATTCATTTCATTGGCCAACTGCAGGCGAAAGAAAGAGCGTTTAACGCTCGTACGGCGCAGGGTTTCTGTACTTTAAAAATTAAACACCACTGACATGAACGTTAACATGGCTGGACGTTACGGTCGGACAGAAAATCGAACGTCTTGCTGTGCAGCGACACACGCTCCGTTTGAGAATCAATACCTGTTTTCACCATGGCATCGCACTGTGAGTGACAACGCAGGCACAAAGAGAAAGCAGTTCTACGAGTTGGAAAAAAAAAAAAACAAAGTAAATATTTAAAATGTGTAAAAAAACAAAAAATCTTTTTAAAAAAACCAACCGTAATTGAGGAAAAGGGGCGACATAGCTCAGGAGGTAAGACCGATTGTCTGGCAGTCGGAGGGTTGCCGGTTCAAACCCCCGCCCTGGGCATGTCGAAGTGTCCTTGAGCAAGACACCTAACCCCTAACCCCTAACTGCTCTGGCGAATGAGAGACATCAATTGTAAAGCGCTTTGGATAAAAGCGCTATATAAATGCAGACCATTTACCAAATGGCAGACGTGTGACGGGGACATCGCTGTGAACTGCATTCGCAATAACAGCTGTACGCTTCAGCTGCCAGACGAAAGGCAAACTCAATATAAAACCTCTTCCTTATCCCATTCACATCTCCCAGACAAAAACAAGTTCTATTCAACACCCATGTGAGATTTATTTTCACGTACTTCTCAAATTGCGCTCCTCAGAAGAAAAAAAAACCCCTTTGCTTTCCTCGCTAAGATAACAACATGGGCTCCTGCAATGTTCTCCATTTACTCTCACTTCACCGCTTTTTATTAGTCTGAAATTAATAACAGCAAGATCCAGGGACACCCCGGGATAAATCTATAAGCGAAATGTGTGTATGTGTGTATGTGGATGTGCGTGAGTGTGAGCGTGTGTGTGTGCGTGCGTGTGTGTGTGTCTGTTTGTGTGTGAGTGCATGTTTGTGTGTGCATGTGTGTGTGTGTGTGCATGTGTGTGTGTGTGTGTGTGTGTGCTCGTGCGCGTGTGTGAAAACTCCTACATTTCTTATTCTTCTCAAAGTGTCCATGATTTGTCTTAGATTGTCTATGCCCTTGCTCTTAATTTGTCCTCAGGCGGTCTAGGAGAAGCAACACAGAAAAAAAAGAATCTGATTTATTTCTGAAGAGATAAAGAAAAGACTGGAGAGGCTCCCAAAAAACAAAAACATATTATTATCATCATCATCATCATCATCATAATATATAACTTTATTTACATAGCACTTATACAAACATAGGTACAAAGAGCTGTACAACATAATGATCATAGAATGAATAAACATATCATAAAAAAAGTTGCACAGAATATTGTTACATGGACAGATATATACAGGGCCCTGTTGGTAATTATTGATGAACAAATCCAGCAAACCACTGTCCGTTAATTAGGACAGTTAATGGGGACCATTTGTAGGCTATTCTCACCGCTCTTGATCATGACTGGTGAACGGCAAGCACGTCTCGAGAACAGACGACGTCACCAGAAGGACATCACCGGATCCATCGTGTGACCCGGCCCATTTTAATCAGGTCTCTGTCCATTAAAAACGACATCACGACAGACTCCCCCCCCTCCACGAAGCGATCAACCGTGACCCTTATCAGGCCATCTCCAAGGAGCTGATTGGATAATATGCTCCCCTGCCTTCCTACGGCAGCCTGTCGTAGTCACCATTACAAACGTGGAAAAGATTTTTTTTTTGTTGTTGCTTCATAATGTGCTCACCGGTGATTAAATATCGCTGCTTCTTGTTGAATTTCTTTCACCCAGATGAGAGAAAATTGAGCCGAGAGCAGTTTCTTTCCCCGCAAATCAGTAACCCATTATAAGCCCTCTTCCTGTACCAAATATCCTCTCACCATTGTTCTCTCCTTCCTCTTTTCTATTATACAACGAGTATATCAGTAGTAATTTCATTAAGTTCTAGATTCAAATGAATCATACTGTACCACCCACCTTCCTTTCGTCTATTGTAATGCATTTAAATGTATTTAATGCATATACTTACAGCATTTCGCCAACCGGTAAATAAGATTAGGTATAATACATCTCAGCGCAAAATAAGTTTGGGTGTGTGTTTCCGGAACTGAAAAGAGTTGCCGTTATAAGACAACAGTAAACACGGCTACTAAGGTTCAGCAGAGGTACGTTTGTGTTCCTTCCAGAACAGTTGAGGGAATTTTCTCAAACTCTCCGATTTATAGATTCCATTGCAATCTATGTCTACAACATACGAAACAAAAGCAACATTAAATTTAGTCTCAATGTGTGAGTTACACATTTAAGCTGGTTAAAAAAAATAAAGACATAACACATTTCATCCAATATAACTGTATCAACCAACACATCTGCTTCCTGTTATCACTTAGACAGTTAAATAATACATGTATTTCCAGCATTGCTTCTTGCGGCGTAGCCTGTAGAACACTGACCACATGTTCATTACCAGCTGCGATGTCTGTGGTTCACAAGGACGGAGTGTAGCACAATGGGTAATGACTTGTAACTGAAAGGTCGCAGGTTCGATCCCCGGGTAGGACACTGCCGTTGTACCCTTGAGCAAGGTACTTAACCAAAATTGCTTCAGTATATATCCAGCTGTATAAATGGATACAATGTAAAATGCTATGTAAAAGTTGTGTAAGTCGCTCTGGATAAGAGCGTCTGCTAAATGCCTGTAATGCAATGTAATGTAACACACGGCCACGTCTCTCCCTCTCTCTCACTCCCATTCTTTCGGTCTCTCTGTGCTGTCTTTTCCAGTACAGCTGAAAAAGCCGAAAGACGAAACACATTTTTAAAAGAGTAAATTTTCTGAATGTCGTGCAGTAAATCGCGGACTGAGGAGGGGGGTGGCGAGGGGCGGGGGTGCAGGTTGCCATGGCGGCTGCCTGTCGCCGTTGCCTCCCCCAGGTCACGCCTCACCCTGCCCAGGCCCGTAAAACACAGACACTCACAGACATGGCGTAAATCCACCCCAGGCGCCTACAGGCTAATCGATGGAGTGACCGGATGGATCTGTGAACCAAGGAGGCCAAGGGAGACATTAGCGCTCAATGTTAGCCCTCAATGATAGCGCTCAATGTTAGCACTTAATGTTAGCGCTCAACGACAGCGCTCAATGACAATTCTTAACACAAGCGCTCAATGATAGCGCTCAACTTTAGCGCTCAATGACAATGCTTAACGTTAGCGCTCAACGATAGCTCTCAATGACAGCGCTGAACAACCCCTCAGAGATCCTGCAGTTATGCCACCGCGCACCCTTTCAAAGCTGAGAGGTATAAATCTGCCCTTCTAACAGTCCAGGTGTCACTTCTCTCTTTTATTTTTACGGGCAGTGTAACTCCTTCTCCTGCGGGACCCTAAGTCGAATCGATACACTCCCCCCGGCCGTTAGGCCTTGACATTTTCTCGAATTAAGTGCGGCGATAAATCTCGCCGGCTTAATTTGAGCAGCTGGACACGCACCAGCGGACATGTTCATGTGCAATGCCCGATCGTCCCATTACTTCACCTTTAAAATCAATGTCCCCTTTCAAATCCCCTCGCTCACTGGAATGCTAGAAGACGTATGGAAGTCGTAAAATGTTCTGACGTTCGTCTGGTTGAGTCTGTGAAATTGTCTACATTCGTCTTGTTTCATTTATTTGTTTATTTTGGCCAGATACGGCTTGTAATTGAAGCAATTAAGAGTCCCTGGTTGAGCTACTTTTTTTGCAAACAGCCTAAGGTTTCGCAATCATGATGCCCCAATGAATGCATTGGTGAATATTCAATAAAAACATTCTGTAGGCAACACCCAGAAAAATAATAATAATTTGACTTAAACGAGACATCTGTTAGCACAGGGATAACCAAACACTTCATCAGAAAGGGGTGGCAGTTTAAAAAATTAATAATTTTACAAAGTACTTTAAATGGGAAAAAAACAGTAGGCCCTATCAGGTATATTCAAAATTTTTTCATTAGTTTTGAATTAGTGAAAAGCAGTTATTTTATCTCAACCACAGTGGCAATAACAGAGTTATCTAAAGCCATGTTCACATACACAAAATAAGCTAATAATATGAACGGAACAAGCATTGGACACACACATTGGTGTATACATAATGTAGCTAATTACATTCTCACATGGCATTGTGGGATTGTTATATTTTGATCCCACGGGTCAATGCTGAGATTCTGGTTCGGCTCGGTGAGCTGCAGACTGCGGGCGTGCCTGCGACAGCACGTCACGTTTCGGCTTCCCGGCTAACAGACAGCGGTCTGCCGCTGTCCGGTGGGTATGACTCACACGATGACCTCGGAGCTCGTCACGGGGAAACCCCCCCGCAGTCTGAACACAAACAAGCCCACTTCACAGTGACAAGGATCATTCTGAAGGGCTAATGTTGCTCATTTGAAGTACGAAATAATGAAATGATAGTATCATCTTTATCCAAATGTTTTACAATGATAAAGTCTACATTAAAAAAACCAGCAGTGCCCACCTCCACCCAACAAGCACAATGAAGCACACACAGGCACACACACACACACACAAACATTCATGCACACACACATACAAATACACACACAAATACACACACGCACATGCGCACACATCCATGCATGTAAGCAAATCCAAAAACACATGTGCATACACATACACACAAACATGCACACACACGCACACACACCATCGTGTGTGTTCCAATAAACTACGTTTGAAATTACTGTTAACCCCAGTGAATAATGCACTTTCCTAAAATCAAAGGAAAAATGGCCAATCTATTTCGTTCCCTGTCTAAATTGATCCAGGAGAGGAATTACATTAAAAAGACAGAGGAGTCAGCAAATACGTTGCAACACAAATCAGTGCACATTAAGTGTGAAGAGAAATACGTCAAAATAATCTACAGTGTAACATGGTCACCTTCATACAGAGCAAATTAGAAATACAGTACATGTGTCAAACAGAGATTTAATACCGCAGCATTTATCTTTTAATATTCACAGACTTAATCGTATGAGGCCGGTTAGAGCCTGGCATTAAAATTGGATTGTAAATCAGTCTAAGGGAGTATGCGTATGCAGTAATGCCCTGAATGAAAATTCATGATTTTAAAATGTCCTTCATAATTGAATTTTATTATTATTATTTTTGATTGCAGTTCGTAAGGTGACGTGATTTGACATTTTTTTTCGGGAAAATTAAGATTTTTTTAATTTTTTGCGCGAGAGCAGGAACCTCCGCCCGTTACGGTGTTCCGATGGAGGCGGAGCCTAAGAGCCCGCGTCATCGCCCCGCCGTCAAACGTCAGCGGCGGCGCGACTGAGACGGAAAAACGAGCAGCGGAGGCAGAGCAGCGGGGGAGGGGCGGCGGAGCCGACCGTCACGACCTGAGGATCGGGAAGGGGGGGGGGGGCTGGGATTCCAGCAGAAAATAACAGCCCATCTCTCTCCTGAACCGAGAAACAACAAGCGAACAGAAACAAAAAAATTTGTGCTAATTGGCACTAATACTTCCCCCCCCCCTTTCCTAAATGGCTGTCGCAGGGATGGGAACGCTGGAGCTGCAGGTTCATTCATCGCAGGTTTCACAAGCAGCAGAGTGTAATCGTGTGAGCCTTCCTCCCCTCCCAACCCCACCCCCCCCGCCCCCCCCCCCCCCCCCCAGTGTGTCAGCCCCCTCCTGGTTGCCAGACGACACGGGAGACCGCAGGCGGCGTGCGATAACAGGAATGGGGACACTGTTATGAGCGCGCTCAGAGATAAGAGATGCGGGGGGGAGCATGGGCGGGGGGCGGGGGGAGCAGGCTGGTCGTCAGGACAGCCCTTCCTGATCTGATCTGATCTGATCTGGTTGGAAGTGTATGGCGTCACTGGTACTCCCCGTCCCCAAACGGCTGATCCCAGACCAGCTCACACACACCCCTGATTTAGAAACTGACCGTTATGTTTATGAGCGCAAACTGGTCTGGAGTCAGTGTGCATAGGGCCTGAATTAATCAATGTTATCTGAAGGAGAAGGGGGTGATAGTGTTTGTGTGCGGGGTGAGGGTGGGGTGGGGTGAGGAGGGGGGGGGCTGCGGATGTTCTGGGCACGTGCAGAACAACGGGACAGGGGCCTCCCCTCTTCAACGGAGAGGGATTCTGTTTGCTTGAGAGGTTGCCTGGCAACCTGACGTCACAAGCGCATGCTGCAAGGAGACAGAGGGGGAAGGAGGGGGGAGGGGGGGGGGGCTGGCAGGTCAGGAGGGATGGGGCTGTGTGATTGAGTCTGTATGTACGTGTGCGTGTGTATGTGTGTGTGTGTGTGTGCGTCCATGTGTATGTGTGTACGTGTTTGCATGTGCGTGTGTGCGTGTGTCTGTGTGTGTATGAGAGAGAGCGAGCACGAAAAAGAGAGAGACAGAGAGAGAGAGTCTTTGAGAAGGGGGGAGGAGACCTGTGATGACTCACCAGCACATTGACAGAGATGTAACAGAGCTACCCCCCCCCCTGCCCCCCCCCCCCCCGTCTCCAGCAGAGTGACGTCAGCAGCGCCCGTTAGCCCCGTGCGCGGCTCCCCAGCAGCGGCGAAGGGCGCCGCTCCCCAAACGCTTCACCCTCTACTCGCAGCCTGCTGCTGCTGGCCAATCAGCCGTAGCTTTACGCCATCGAGCCCCTTTCAGACAGGAAGCAGAACGCTCGCGTTCTCCCCAGAGCTCGCGCGACTCCGCAGCCATCTGCGCGTTCGTGCTTACTCAAACTACGACGTGTGATCATCCCCAGTTATCGGAATGATTGATCACTAGGTCCCGAATCATAGGAGAATAAATTGCACATAAAATGAAGTCGTCTTTTGGCCAGTTCAATTACCGTTAAATTTATAGCTGATGTGCAGACTTTTGTATATCTCTTCCATATATTTACTGCCTATAACAGTGAAATGGCTACATGGTGCAGGATCTGCTGCATTCAAAATATGATGCTTTTCCGCTGTCTGCATGCCACTATACATTAAAGAATCATCACATGCGGTTTTTGTCCTAAAGGCTAGAGCACCTTACTGAAATGACTCTCTTTACAGCACCAGTAAAACTCCTCTCCACTTGTTAGGTGCTTAAAGGGACCTGGAAGATAAAAAAAGACTGCTGGATCATTGCTTGGCAATTTCCACCTGGTTTCAGTAGTTTATGAGACAATGTAAAGAAATCACTGCAGCGAAGGCAAAATCCAAAATCGATGGGTGTGATCTAACGATGTAGGGAGAGTCTATTTGTACCTGACAATAACACGCTGGCATCAAGCACTACAGTCCGTCAGAAACTGCAGTTCCACCGAATACCATGTGAGCAAGATCCTAAGAGAGCGAGGTTCTCCGAACTTTCTTCATCCTCTCTGTGCACATTTCACATTTCTTCGTTCCAGAGCCCCACGGCCGGTGACCTTTCAACACTTCGAGGCGTGAGGTCACAAAGACGAGATCAGAATGTTCCCACGTGAACATTCTAACGCTGATGTAACAATCGCTACCGGTGACCGAAAGACAAACGGAGTTCTAGAACACTGACAATTTAGAAGAAAAAAAATTTTTTTTAATCGTTCAGGAAAAAAACCTAGTGCTCTTCAGAGGGTAAATTTCCGTCGTTACAGACGGAACAGATCACCTGCTGTCGGGATGTCCTTGCCACGTGCGCCTTGTGGATGAGCCCCTTCGGGGGGGGGGGGGGGGGGGTGAGGGGGGGGGGGGTGGGAGGGCGAGGGGGGGGGTGGAGGGTGAGGGGGGGGGGGGTAAATGTAAATAAGTCGTGTCCCTCGCTTTCTAATTAGCGCGGTGTAATTCCGCTGCCAGACGGGCCGCTGTGATGCATGGGCCGAGTTAACTGGCCCGGGGCCGCGGCGAATCGCCCGATGCGACAGCGTAGCCGCGACGCGCCGGAGAGACAGGGAGCGGCGAGCAAACGCGGGAGAGACAGGGAGCGGCGCGCAAACGCGGGAGAGACAGGGAGCGGCGCGCAAACGCGGGAGAGACAGGGAGCCGCGACGCGCGGGAGAGACAGGGAGCGGCGAGCAAACGCGGAAGAGACAGGGAGCGGCGCGCAAACGCGGAAGAGACAGGGAGCGGCGAGCAACTCCCACTCCGACAGCCCTATTACGGGTCAGCGCCGACGGCGGGGTCGGAGGTCAACCCGCGCGGCCGGCCGCGGTAAACCGTAGAGCGGCCGAAACAGCGGCGGCGGCTCCCGCGACAACGGCTCAAGGCCGTTCCGCTGGCGGATCGCCGTGGAAACGGCCGTCGGCGACATCGTTACTTTTGCCTCATGATTGGCCGCCGTTTATCGTGGGATGCAAAACGCACACGTCGCACTCCGCACCTCCACCCTAGACGTCCCATGACCCCCAACCCCCCATCACCCACCCCCCACCCCCCAACCCAGCAATTTTTTTTTGAGCTGTCAGCCTACAACAAGCAATGGACTCAAGGGGTGTGGTCTGGCTGTAAAAAAAAAGCCCCACTGTATAATGTACAGGAAATCACTGGATCTGCGTATCTGTGAAACAAAGCGCCTACTGATCCCGACAGGACCGAATGTAAAATGGGGCTGTGTTTCCACACAGCACAGGGACATATCCTGATAAGCATTATCCTTCTCACCATTCTCATCCTTCTCACACACTCACACACACACACGCGCACACACATGCACACACACACACACACACACACACACACTCACACACACACACACACACACACACACATGCACGCACGCACTCACATACACACATACACACACACACACTCACATACACACACACATACACACACACACACACACTCACACACACACACACGCACGCACGCACTCACACACTCACACACACACACACGCGCACACATATGCACACACACACACACACACACACTCACACACACACACACACACACACATGCACGCACGCACTCACATACACACATACACACAATCACACACACACACACATACACACACACATGCACACTCACGCACACGCACTCACGCACGCACGCACTCACGCACACGCACTCACGCACGCACGCACGCACGCACACACACACTCACACACACTCACACACACACACACACACTCACGCACTCACGCACTCACGCACTCACACACACACTCACTCACACACACACTCACGCACTCACACACTCACACACTCACACACTCACACACACACACACACACACACACACACTCACACATTCACATACACACGCACGCACGCACGCACACATGCACTCACACACACACATACATACACACACACACACACACACACACACACAGGTAGGACACAAGTTTCTTCATTCTTTTGGTTTCTGCTGGGGGGGCTTTTCAGTTTCAACAGCTCTACACACAGCAGTGCACTTAGCAGTCTTGTTCCGGTTCTTCTACTAAAACCACCCTGACAGAAACATCTGTGGATCGGTGCTTTCTGTTTCCAAAAAGGCATTTTTGTTCATGCCAGGCACCTCAAGCGCTGTTAGTGTGTAAGTAACCCAGATAAGAAAAAACTCTACTCAACTTTAACCAGCCCTCCCTCAACCTGAGATTTAAACCCACAAGCCTTATGTCACTAGCAGCTATTCCAAGGACATCTGGCATAGTTGGCCGAACTTTGTGCCAGGGGGGAATTTAGTTAGTTATCACACAATTTAATTTATATATTACCAGGTCATCCCTCTGAGGTGAAAGAAGTGTTTTCTGGCCTCATATTCCACAGAGCAACAGCAAAAAAAAGCTAGCTGGTGCATACACAAACCATGCATGACACAAAATACCATGTGCAGAATTACAGCACAATATATCATAAAGAATATACAAATAAAAAGTCATACAAAATGTCTTTTTTTATCAGTTTTTTTTTCCAATCTACCAACTCTTACTATGAGCTGTGAAACAACATCTTTAAAATCCAAATCAATGGCACTCATCCAGTATATAATCATTTATGAAGTCTTTAAATTTATTCAGTTGTGATTTCATGGCCAGGGAACATAACAGTGAAATGAACATTTCCCGTTATCTGCCTGACTATTTGGAACAGAGAACAGAAAACTGAACAGGGAAGGAAGGGTCGTGACTGTCACAAACCTCATTTGCATACTACTAAATGAAAACTCATTGATTGGCTCGCACTGTTTGCTTTGGCGGGAACGCTCCTGATTGGACAAACTCCAAACTGTTCACCTCTGCCTCTGTGTAGGCCGCCAAAATGAAGCAGACGAGAGGGAACGTTGAGAAAGTTCCGGAAACTCAAGAATTACAGGACTCCTAAGCGATTCCTAAAATGCCTACACATGCTGTCCCATTTCATCCCCTTCTCTTATGCACAGTAAATCAAAATTAAATTAAGCTATATTTTTATCGATAAGCATCCATTTAAAAAAAATCTAATTTCCAATAAAATCAGCTTGACCTCTTATCCTTGCCAAGCTAAATTGTGTCTTGCCGTTCCCCGATTGAAGTATTTTGCCGTCATGAATTATTGAGTCAGTAAGCATTTGCCTGTTGACTCAGAACCAATTTCTGCCTCAGAATATATTGCATACATCCAAGGCGTGGCACACATATCCAAATATAAAAATTATAATACGCGAATCTAAGCTTGAAAGATTTACAGCAGATTTTGAATAACATTCAATAAGAATCCTACAGTGAACACATCTGAGTAAATTGACGTATGATTTAGAGCAGGAGGTGTTGTATGACATCAGGCTTGCTCATCCAATCACAGCACCCACTCACAGTCTGTCACAGGCCTGTTCAGCCAATCGGATACTCAGTGACGCCCCGTTTACCCATATCGAGGGTGTGTTCCACGGAGTCCATGGCTTACATTCTCAAAGAGCCCCTTGCTTACAGTACTTTCTGTTATTAGGGAGATCAACTGAGCGTTAGCTCACATTTTATTTATTTGCATGGCTCACACTCTTCATAATCCAAGTTTATTAGCACAGCTAACTAACACATACATTTATTCAGCCAGATATTTACAGAAGGATTTTCAGCTAAGTGTCAGGCTCCAACGTACAATGCCAGTGCTCAACCTGGGGTCTTTAAATCCTGAATTTATTTTCTCCTAAGCATTACTCTAGACTTCCACCTCATTCATCATCCTCACTACGGAGTGCAAAAGGTCTTCTATTCATAAAGCTTTATCTGCTCCCTCTATGACACATCAGTTGAGAGACTTCATAGTTCAGGCGATAATGTGCCTTCAGTCTCTGATTTGACTGAATTGCCTATTTGCAGGAAAGCCCTTATTGTTTCACATCAGTGAGTCACTGAATATTCAAGAGCTAATCAAGCGACAAACAACTGAGCACTCATAACCAGGTGTCTGTGAGTGTGCGGTGTGTGTGTGTGTGTGTGTGTGTGTGTGTATGCGTGTGTGTGTGCATGCATGCGTGTGTGTGTGTTTATGTGTGTGTGAGCGTGTGAGCGTGCGTGCGTGCGTGTGTGCGTGTGTGTGTGTGTGTGTGCGGAAGCTGCGTTTGTCATCCATGTTGTACAATACACAGAGTTTGAAGTGTAGAAACTTAGGACTAGCATTAGGATGACCATACGAGAAGTAAGAAAAATATTGGGGTTCGTAGAACATTGGGGGGGGGGGGTTCAGTTGTGGACTGGGGGGAGGGTGTTGGAGGGAGAACTGCAGTACGGGGAGCAGGCCTACAGCTTAAAACAAGTAGCAAAACACTGGAGAAAAATGGCAGTTATTCATACGAGCCAGGCGGTCTGCTGCGCTCCACTGCGAGCCCTGACAACACAGCCCTGGAGCGCCTGAGCGTGCAAAACCCGGTCCTCAGTGCGCGAGAGAAACCGGAAACCTCGAGCAAAAAGGGCAAGCGTCAGACAGCGTCGCGCAGAACGTGCCACCGGAGCCCAGGCACAGGCGGATTTAGGACCGCAGTAAAACGCTGAGTTTTAATTTAACTCCCCTGAGACGAATCAGATGTTCTCTACCGGGGTGAAATACGCTCTGTCGGAGTTTCTTTCCGAGACAAACGATCCAGGAAAAACAGGCAGGCTCCACACACAGGGTTTTCTAAGAACAGGCCTGCGTGGATCATCGCGGACCACAGCCGCTATTGTCCAGGCTAGCCTCCTTTTTTAAAAAAAAAAAAAAGCGAATTCAGGCGCAATGGAAAAAAACCGCACGCAGACGGTGACGCAGACGCAGACGCAGATGCAGACTGGAGGCTCGGCCGCGTCCAACATCTGGGATTCTTTCATCGCTCCCTTCTATTATTAGCAGCCATTACCCCCCACCTCCCGTCCAGCCAGCAGTAATTTCCCATAAATCTCAGCCCTGGCAACAGGGAGGTTGGTGGTGGGTGGTGGGGGGTGGGGGGGTGGCAGTATGTCACTGCGCGGCGAAGTACACAACAGAAACCAACTTTCGGGGTTCTGCCAAATTTTATCTGTCGAATCAGCACGTGGAATCAGAGTTGTAATGACCTTGGGCGGGGATAGGGGTGGGGGGGGGGGTGGCCCTACATGAGTTAGCTTCTATTAATAAACAAGGGGAGATATGTACCGAATCATCCAGCCCACTACACCACGAGCACATGGTACGGTAGCAGGACAGGATTTTTACCCAGGGAACCTGGACCTGGTCCCAGGGCTGAAGGTTCGAACCTTGAGCGGGCACCCTAAACCACAGCCACTCCATTGAACTCAGCACTGCATGTTCGACGTGCACCACTAGGGGCACTGCTGAGCAAACGGGCCCTGTAAATAATGGTAATGCAAAGGCTGTAATATTCCACGTTGCTTACGCCATGCAGTATGGTGGCGGCTGGGCGCTTAAGGCTACGTAGCCTGGACCGCCACAATGCAGCCATTCTCACCACCACTCTTTAAAACGCTAGCATTCTTGCTAACGGTGAGGAAAAGCTAAAATGGCGCAATCAAGAATGAATAAATATAAATAAATGTGAATAAATAGCCTGGGGGGGGCTCATGTACCTGGAATGAACTCAAACCCTCACCCACCACCCCCCCCCCTCCCCACCAGCAGCTGCCTCAGGACTGCCCCCTAGCTGCCGTCAATTGACTAACAACATGACCCGTTAGTGACCAGATAAGCAGTGCAGCGTAAGGTCACCTTACACTAAAGCAGAATCGAAAACAAGAGCCCCGAAGCCACATTTTGAGAAGTGAGAAAGTGTCAGCAAAAACCCGCAAAAAACAAAGCAATCCCCGTAGGACCCCCCCCCTCCCCCCCTCCCCCCCATGCTCTCTGCTCGTCTCCAGAAAAAACGTAGGTCAGGGTGAAAAAAAATGAATCACGCTATTGTTTCCCCTGAAAACAGGAACCACCACCTTCAGCCACAGGCGAGCTACAGCGTAGCGTCTGAATGTAGTAAATGCAGAACAGCAGCTCAGTGTTCACGGTCATTAGGTGTTTAAAACAAATTGACAATTTCCTAACCTCGCCCTTTCCGCGAGCATTACCTCTATATATAGGGGCCAATCATTCCCACGTCCAGCTAAGCAAGAGGAGGACGGGGTCGTTTCTGGGCTGTTCGTCTTCTTTGGATATGGAAGTCGACTGCACTTTGGGCAGCAGTGCATGCTGGGATAGGAAAAAAAATGGTTCATGCTCTCTAACAGATGTGCAAGAGCGTACAGCCAATCACATCAGCCTGTGGGGGGGGGGTCTCATTGTAAGATCTGCCTCTACAGAAGATGCCAACGACCAGTGTGCCAGCCTCAACTTCGGGATGATCATGGCTAGGCCACTTCTAGAGATGGGCGATATAGGCTCCATATAGGCAATATTGGACTGGCGGGGGACGGGGCAACAAAAGCCCCCTCCCCTCCCCTCCGGTGTACGATCAACAGGTATACCCAACACTCCACCTCTGATCCATGATTGCTAAATAAACCCACCACCCACCCCCACCACGGCCCACAAGGCTGGAGTCCGCCCTGAACGGTCCAGTCAATGTGGGTGTGACACTACAGAGCAACAGCAGTTCAGTACTAAACTCCCTGTAACATGGATGCACTTGATTAAAAACCCAAAAAAGTCAGCTTTTTTAAAATTTCTTTTATTCTGATGTGCAATCAAATCTATGAAAGTCAAATTCATTGTTATTCATCTTCTTTTTGTTTGTATCATTTCAAAAGGTTAAAATTCAAATGACTGTGAAGTGAATAAGTTTCTCAGTTAAACTGTTAAAGTGGCAAGAACAATTAGCATAACAGAATATACCAAAAATTTGTTTGAGATCACAAACAGGGGGGTTATTGTGGACCGGGGATCCTCCCATGAATTCCCATCTAAATGGTACTTTGAAATATCCTGGAGAAAATAAAACTCAGAAAACGTGAAGTGTAGAGCACGCATGGCACTGTCATTTTGGGGCACTACTACTTTTTTCAGAAAACATGATAAAATAAAAAAAAAAGACAGAAACTGATATGATAGACCGCATCAATAGTGTTGTCATTATTCTCTCTCAGATTCCATTAAGTTAGTCAATAGCTCTGCTCAGTGAGGACACATGCTATGTTCACGAGCAGAGATTAAGCCCACGCTAGGCTACACACGCTGTTTTGGTCCAGTATTACTGTGGGAAAAAAAGTCAACGTGGACACAGCGATGTGGCCCCTTTGAGTCGAGGCAGGTGTGCTCGAGACAGGTGTGCTTAGCCCATGAGCGGGGCACCTGGGGGGGGGGGGGGGGTTCCTGTCAGGATTTGAGCGGGAAAAGGTCACCGGTCTGGTCTCGAACCCCAACCGCGCGCGATGCGGGGTTTGTTACATAACAAGCCGTGCCGCTACGCTAGCCACGTCCGCTGCCAATCATTTTTGTCGCCGTGGTGACGGACATACGGGTGGACGAGGTGAGGTCACCACACGCCCGTAGCATTACATTACATTACATTGCAGGCATTTAGCAGAACACAACATGTTCTACACAACATGTTACACAACATTCTACACAGCATTTACACTGCATCCATTTATACAGCTGGATATGTCCTGAAGCAGTGCAGGTTAAGTACTTTGCTCAAGGGTACAACAGCAGTGCCCACCCTGGGAATCGAACCTGCGACCTTTCGGTTACAAGACAAGCGCCTCATCCATTATACTACACTGCCGCCCAGCATGACACAACTGGCCCCGCCCCCACTCTCTGGGACGGTCTCATTGGCCCAGATGAGCGCACGCGAAACCGGGAAACCGACGGCATGAAATCCAACGAAACCAGGTACGAAGCGAAAACCGCGCACGGCCAAAACTTCCAGGTCTAGCTTGTCAAACCCGAGGGTTTCCAGACACAAACCTAAGCCCAGTGCGCACAGGAGACAGCGAGGGAGGGGATTTAGGAGCAGGGGGATCAGACAAACCCAGATTTTTGGCACACTAACAGTTTTTTTTTTTTAGCAGCACAATTTTTATTGATTCCCTCATAACCCTTCCTTTACAGTCACAGGAGCACATAATAACCCTCAGACTTCAGAGAGCTATTGGCAGCGGGAATCTGTAAAAAAGAAAAAAGAAAAGAAAAAAAAAAGCATACAACAGACCATAAAGAAGACATCACACCCAAAGACACGTCTGTGTTTGTTGTTATAGGGCGTTATAATTGTCTCTTTGAGGCCCACAGAGTGGCACCTGACTTGCCCTCCCCAGTGCGCCACCACCACCCCCCCACTCCGCATCACCCACCACCCTACACCCCCCCTTCCCCCAGACCCCTGACCCACCCCCACCCCCACCCCCACCCCCGCTTCAGGCCTGATATCAGGGCTTTTCATCTGACTGACTGGGGGCCATAATCGCCGTCCGGATCTGGACTTCAAAAAGCCGTGACCGTGAGGGTCTGCCGCGTAAAGAGAAAAAGAAAAACTTTATTTAGACCTGCACATCGCCCCCCCCCCCTCCACATACCCCCCCCCCTCCCCTTCAGCTGAGAAAACAAGAGCTCAGACCACAGACTGTTTCTATTCTGTTCTCTGGAGTGGGGGAGGGTGGAGGGGAGGGGGGAAGAGCGGCAGGGGGGAGGGGAGGGATGCATAAAAATTTTTTAAAATACTGAAAGTTATTTATAGATGGCCAGATGTCATGGCAACAGGATTTTGTTTTAAAACGCAGAGAGCAGTGTGGGGGCAAAGGCAGGCTCGCTCACATGGCACCGGTCGCTGGAGGGCTGAGTGGCCACCTTCCTAAAGTGGGGGGGGGCTGTATTTAACCCTTTGAAGAGTAGGCTTTTTTGGAACGGTTTTTTTATTTATTTTTTATTCAAAAGTCTAACTCAGTTTTCTGGAACTCCACTGCTTTCAATTCCCAACAGCGATTGTGACATCAGCATTAGAATGTTCAGTTAAGAACGTTCCGATCGCACGTTTGTGACCTCACACCTTAAAGGGTTAACGGGGGTTTCTACCGCGTACAAAAGGGCTTCTTCGCGTTGAACTATTTTTCCACACAGAACCGAAACCGTTGGGGGGGGGGTGGGCAAACTGACAACAGCTCTGGTAAGATGGGGTTTCAATATCAACTGCCACAGGCACAAGGACAACAGACTATGACGAGCGCGACCAAATAATGTTAGTTTCACTGCGGTATTTATTTAGCTTTTATGTCTAATTGGGGATTGATTTCTAATTGGTGATTGATCGGTTTCAAGTTTATGGACAAAAAGTCACAAAGTATCTGACACAGAATCAGCAGGAAAAGTGTACAGTCGATCACAACAGCAGGGTTTACAACACGCTTTACAGGAGCCCGGCGTGTCCAACCAGTCATTTAGCATAACGTCTAACACCACCGAGCGTGCATTTAAAAACCGAATTTAGCATGCACTAAGAGGAGAAACGCTGAAACAGGGCGCCCGTTCGTGACCACCGTTCCGTGGGACCCCACTGGGAAGCCAAGCGCACCCATCTCAACGCACAACGGTGATGGCCAATGAAAACCAGCTGTATTACTCGTACAAAACAATGCATCATACCGCTGCAGTCATTCGGATTTCATCACCCGCCCTCAAAGGGGGGGACAGCTGAGGGTCTCTCACGCGTGTAATCTCTCGCCGCCACAATTGGAGCGTTGGATAAACTCGCCGTTGTTTACGCCAGACACGCACCACCAGATTATGGCTGCGCGTCGCTGATTGCCGCACTTCTCCGCGTTTTGTGTAAATACACCACAAAAAGGACGTTCGTGAAGGAAGCCGTGGGATCGACTCCTTTCTCTCACGCTTTCAATCAATTTGAAATCATGTCGAAGAAACTTATTTTCACATTTAATTTCCAAGCATCCAGGCACTTTTTTTTTGTCTTCCTGAGATGTATTCCTAAACACCTACGGACTTCAAGGAAACTTGTAATTATTTTCTAATTCGTTTCTGAGTGCCATGCACATTTTTCAGGGAACATGTTGCGGTGCCCTATGGAACATGCATGCCAGGGGTATGCCACACGGAGATGCCAGGGTGGTGCCAGTCTGTAATGGCTCCAATGCAATAAGACATGGCACAGAAAGGACCACAGGACTAACAGTGTAGCGTAGTGGGTAAGGAACTGGGCTTGTAACCGAAAGGTTGCAGGTTCGATTCCTGGGTAGGACCCTGCCGATGTACCCTTGAGCAAGGTACTTGACCGGCATTGCTTCAGTATATAACCAGCTGTATAAATGGATGCAATGCAAGTCGCTCGGGATAAGAGCATCTGCTAAATGCCTGTAATGTAAGGTCTAACACTGAACAATTCCCACCAAATACAGACCCTCTGAACACTTGGCCATGTGCAGCATGTGAAATACACTCAACTTAAAGACCTGCAAGTATCGTCCACAATGATGGAATAAACCGTAAAAAAAACACGAAGGACAGATTTCTAAAAAGCCGCCATCATTTGTCGTACTCCGTAAAGACACAGAAGGCCATCTTTGCACGTCAAACAGAAGCTGAAGTGGTGATAGTATTCAGCAGGACTAACCAGAAAAGTGTTTTTAGGTGTTTTAAGGTGTTTTAAACAGAAATTGTTGCAGTGCAGTCTCAATATTCGCAACTTGCACTGGAATTGGGTTTGAAAGGAAGCGATCTTTGCGAGCAAAACAGGACAGGGGGTCGCTGTTGGGGTTGGGGGTTTCGGTGCCTGTTTGTGCCTTGGCAGAGCGCAGTCCTGCTTATCCATGTTTTACTCACACGGTGAAATACAGACACACACGGGGAGGCGCGAAAGACGTGATACAGCATCGCTTCTGAGCCGCGCGGGGAAACAGATCCCAGAACAGAACGGGGGGGAGGGCAAAATTACATTCCGCTCTTCAGCGTGCTCGTTTACGATGACAGCGCAACGTGAAACTTTTCGTGCCCCTGAAAAAAAACGTCTCTTTACTGGGATCTATCAACCCTTGGCCGTCTCTTTAAAGGGATCTTGGGTTGTTCTCTTTGAAGAAGAAAAAACAAAAACAAATCATCTCTTGAGCTTACTGTTTGTTTTTGTTTAACATGAGGAACGCCGTGTGAATGTTGGCTCGTCTGAAGGCCTTATTTTATTCCACTCCAACACGACATTGAGGTCAATGACCTTGACCAGCCATGTCACCCAAGGAATCACGTCACAATGATCAATTACGAATGTGTCCTTCACCCCCTATCTATTACTTAATGTAGGCGCTGGAACGAAAAAGTGAAGTACGCATTTCTTTAATCTGAGAAAACAATAACAAATATGTCTCCCTCAAAAAC